>NW_007255852.1:484372-524162 GCF_000164805.1 Carlito syrichta | reverse complement strand
TCCATCTTTTTCAATCGCCTGGAATATCTTCAGTAGGATTGGTATCAGCTCCTCCTTAAATGTCTTGTAGAATTCTGCTGGAAAGCCATCTTGTCCAGAACAGTCTACAATATTTTAAATAATTTTGTCCATGAAACATCAGAAAGCAAAGGTGTCACTATGTCAGCCACACATGTGGACAATCTGTGGTTGTTTGGCAACATCATCATTCCAGACTCTGAATTTATATGCTGCTGATAAGCAATTATTTTATACTTATTTACACATAAATACTCACAGTAGAAAATATGACATCATTGATACAGTGACCTAAACATCACAGTAGCATCACCAGAATACCTGTATCAGCTGTTAAGCAACAGCAAAAACAAACAACTGCAGACTTTCAGTTTCCACTTATGAGGCTTTGCTTTTATTAAAAGGTTACTGTATAATGAGTTTTAATTTTTTTTAGGTGAGAATAAACATCAGAAGCAGTTGAGAGACCAGGAAATAGGTCCTCTAGGGATAAGAAGGCATTCTGCTAGATGACTTTTTAAAATATTTCCTCCAGAATCATCTGCCCCATTAACAATTTTTTGTCTTAAACAATCTCTCTTTGAATTGTATCAGCTGACATGATTTCTTGTTCTGCTATGAATGTACACTGCTCTAGTCCTTCTGTAAGCCATCACACATTTTAAGCATGTTATATATAGGCACAATTTTCTGCAGTGTAATAACATCATCTTCATGATTTTTGTTATCACTGTCACCTTGATTTAGAACCATACCAGCTATTTCTCTATTGGTCAATGAATAAACAACCGGTACTTCATTATTGATGTTAAAATCTTCTTTGATTTCCATTTCTTCCAGCTTCCCATAGACTCTGAAGGTGTCTTTTTGCATATGTAAGAAAGTCAAACATCATTTTTTTCTCACTTGACATACAGAATTCTTCAAAATCACCACCTTATTCATTATTATCACTGAACAGGCCAGAGGTTGTGCCATGCATGCACAACTGTGTCTTTAGCACCGTTTTCCAAGACTTGGCAGCAGCATATACTGTATCTTTCATGCTAAACTCCTTTTGAAAACCTTCCAAATCCATGCCTCTGTTCACTGCTGCTAACATACTATTCAATAAGTATTTTTATACTTAATCTTCATTGATCTAGAGATAACCTAGTCACATGACTGAATTAATAAAGTCACATTTGTTGGAAAGTACATGGCATAAGCATTATTGTTGAGAATTTCAGCTGGAGGATGAGCAGAACAGTTGTCAAGTAATAACAAAATCTTACAGTTATCATCCAATCCAGCTTTCCTGCATAAACAGAAGTCACTGGTACAAAATATTTTGAAACCAGAAAAGGTGTTTCTGGTGATCCATGCATTTTGGTTAGCATAGCAATGAACTGGTAAGAAATTCAGTCCTTTAAAACAGTGCCAGGATGCAAACTTTTGCCCATCGCAGCACATATACTCATGTGTGTGCCTACTGCATTAGCACGTCCCAGCACAGGTATTCTGCCTTTGGCATCCTTTATTCCTGTAGGGTCTGGCTCATCAACCGTAGTTAATATCTTTCTGGGGACAATAACACCAAATAGTGATATTTCATTAGCATTACTGGTTCTGGTGTCAGTTTTCATCAGCTATAACCTTGCCAAACTTGTCTATCAACTTATCCCATATTGTGATCAGCAGATGCCTTATCACCATACATCTTTAAAAATGTAACATTATGTTTTTCTATACATTTTTGCAACCAGCCTGTTGAATATTTACAGTTCCCTTCAATTTTTAGTTCATCGTGCTATATCCTGGCTTGTTTCATGATCAGCATACCATTAAGTAGCATGTGTTCACTGTGACACTGAGGGATCCAGTCTTTCAATACATGATTACATGATTGAGATTTTTATTTTTAGCTTTATGCAGTATTTTTTTTTAATTAACTTCTGTTCATCACTCTCAGTTTAGAACTTCAATTTATCCTTCTGTTTCTTCAGGTCATACATATGGTCATTCCAACACCATACTTTTCTGTAAGATATTTCAAACTTACACTGCTGTCCAGTTTCTTCAGTAGTTTGATACTCTGTGCTACAGATAAACAGAAATGCTTCCTTCTTATCACTATTAGCCGTAAGGGTATCTGTGGGCTTTTTGAATTCTAAACAATAGGTTTACATCATGGAGCAAAGAATATGCTCAACACACACACACACACACACACACACACACACACACACACTCACGTAAACACACACACACAATAAATAATGTATATAGATCTGGGTGCTATGTGGGACATTGTGGGAAACCTGACATTGATGCATCTGGCCTGTACATGTGTCACTTTATTCTCCTTGGTGGGTGGAAGTGCTTGTGTGGGGGAATCTAGGAATGTGTGGGAAAGATGTATCACAGCTTTAGCCCCTTAAACTGTGTTGTGCACCTGCATTTTGACTGTAACCTTTCACATGAGTTCAGTTGTGGGATCTTCCACTTATGATATCATGTTGATACTCTAAAAGTTTTGCATTTGGGGTCACTTCAGATGTGGATTTTTTTATTAGGAATGTTCAGTCTATATGTAAGAGTAGAAAAACTTTAACTTTTTCACTTTAAAAACAATTCAGAATTGAGAATGAAAAAGAGAAGAAAGATCAGTGGCTTTGTCGCTATGAAGTAATAGCTTACAAGCAAGTTACCCTGTAGCACCGGTATAATCTCTCTCCAGGTTTTTGCTTTTTCTATCACATTTTCTAAAATCTAAGCTACCAATGTACTCGGGAATCCAAACTGTTGGGCCCGTCTTTATCATATGATGGACAATTCTGAGGTTGACAAACAACTCTAAAATCTCAGTGGTTTGAACAGCAACACACGCTCCACATGTCATGTCCACCACATTTCAGCAGAAAGCGCTATTCCAACAGGCCTTACTCTGGGATCCGAGTTCAAAGATGTCCTGCTATCTAAAGCATTGCTCATCATGCAAGAAAAGGAAGAGTGCAGGGAGAATTGTGCACTGGCTTTTGCCAAGAAGAGCACCTAACTTTAAGAGAGCAAGAACCTGTGATCTTACTTCCACCAGAAAGGAAACTAAAATTCTTCACAGTGGTATTGTCTCCTGCATATCTTAAACATTGCCTACCATGCCTTTTAGTTTTCTTATAAAATCAAATTATTTAATCAGCAAAAATCTACACTCAGACCAGGTCTCTGCTTTTGCAGATACCTACAAGAATGGCTGCCATTTCTGCTTATGACCATCGTACTCTGACTGACAAGTTCCAATTATACATACCTGAAGCAAGTTGTAGCTTATTTCTGTATTTGATTTTATCTTATGTGTATTTCCCTGACTCATCAGTCCCTGCTTCTACATTAACAATACAAATGCCTCATGATCACTTTTTCTTCTACTGCTATCTGCAAGAATAACAATATTTTGATAACAATATTTTTCCATCCTTTTAAGTATGAAAATAGAAATTCATGTTTTCAGTGGCATTTTGTACAATGATATGCTTCAACGCCCATCCAAAATTTCTATGTTTTCATAATGACTGCTCAGATAAAGCCTTCAACCCCTCATTCATATCTTCAGTACATAAGTAAGGAGAATAAAAAACAAAAATAGACTTTTAAGCTCTTCCATTATCAGAGAAATACAATTAACAGAATTTCATTGCATATTGAGAGATCAGGAGAGAAAATCGTGTATTAGTATGGAACCCATAAAAGACATATGATTAAGTCCAGATAGTATAGCAAATTATAAATAATGAATTAAAAAAATTAAGTTTTTAATAAAAGCTTAAAGTATTGTTCAGTGAATTCATGTTTATAATTGTTTCCAGAGGTTTATAAATGCCATTTCTAGCCTTTGTGAAATATTTGAAAAGGAGAGACCAGTTTAACCCATTAAGTCTGAATACCCTTATATTTTCCAGAGATCTTCATGAAGAGAAAGATAGAGCAGCACCTGCTGTTTGCTTTTTAAATTTCTCATTAACATTATTTATGTAGATGCTAATGAGCTATAATCCATGGGCCAATTTACTGGATGTGAGTTCATCAAAGAAACACTGAAGACAATTAGAGTTACTACAACCCCTTTCAAGCATGCTTGTTACTTTTAGGGAATTGCTTGGTATCTTAACCCTTTTCAGTGGTGCTATGTTTATAATCAGAAAATATTGATTGAACTGCATGAGCTTAAATTGAGTATTTTGCTTCTCCTTTCCTGCATCATTGGAGACTGAATCTTTGGTCTGTGAAAATGAAAATCTCGCAAATTACCATAACTTGTAAACAAAACATATTATTCCATGACACACAACTTTACTTATTTGCAACTCTCAATTATATTGAACTAACAATCAGGTGAGCACCATCCAGTGCCAGATATAATACTGGTGACAAGTCCTAAAACCCTGTCGCTGATATTAAAAGGAAGTCAGGTTGTTCTAACAGGAATGTCCTAAAGACTGAATAAACACATTTGCTTAATACATGAAGCTTATTTTTACTTTGTGTTTGTAGGCATATGTTGGAGAGTCTACTTTGGTTATTATCCTTTGTGGTAAGCTGAATAATAGCCCCTTCAAGATGTCTGTGTCCTAATTCCTAGAACCTGTGAATACATTATCTAATGTGGTCAAAAGAGACTGTGCAGATGTGATTAAATTACAGACCTTGAGATGGGTAGATTATTATAGTTTATCTGGATGAGACTGATATAATGACATCACCTCTTATAAGAGGTACTTGAGAACAATCAGAAAAGAAACCTATGTGATGATGGAAGCAGACATTGTAGTGGCATTTTAAAGATAGAGAAATGGCCCACAAAACCAAAAATATATATATTGTATCCACTAGAAACTGGAAAAGGCAAGGAAATAGTCATTCGAGTTTCCAGAAGGAAACGCTCCTGCTGACACATTGACAATAATCAGTTGAAACTGATTTCAACTTCCGATTTCCAGAACAATAAGAGAATAAATTAGAATTGTTTTAAGCTACTGCATTTTTAGTTATTTGTTATAGCAGCAATATAAAATTAATTCAACCTGTTTATAGTAAATTGAGATAAGAATATACTGCAAGAAAAATAAATTTATGATGTTAATCATCAGAATACCTTATATTCAAAGTTTAAAATATTATCTACTTTGTAGCCATGTTTAAATATGACCTTTCTTATTTTCTAACTCTATTGTTTTTAGTCACATCTAAAATTTTCCTCTTTAATACAAAATTTACTCAATCTCAATTATTTACTGTCATTATACTTAACACATTAACACACATTTTTAGTATTAGTGTTGCCTATTCTCTTCTAGTAAATTTTGTATTTATAAAATTGTTATCTAATATTCCATTGAAAATTTTTTTTAACCTTACTAGAGAGCTTATTAGAATTGCAATTTTTTTTTTTTTTTTTTTGAGTTGGAGTCTCACTCGGTCGCCCAGAGTGGAGTGCAGTGGCCGCTTCCGGCCACGGCCACCACAGCCTCCCTGCTGGGCTCCGGCAATCCTTTTGCCTCAGGCTTCCGAGTAGCCAGAATTACAGGCATGCACTACCATGCCCGGCTGATTTTTTAATTTATTGTAGAGATGAGGTCTCGCTGCCCAGGCAAGTCTCGAACCTGCGGTCTCAGGCAATCCACTCACCTCAGCCTCCCAAAGGCGAGGGATTACAGGCTGAGCCACCGAGCCCGGCTACAATTGCTATTTTTAAGATAAGAAAACTATTAGCACGTGTTATTTATAAGGCATTCGATGGTATCTGTCCTTTCATGGTAAATCAGAGGGGCCAACTGGTAATCATGACCTTAACACAGGAAGGAAACATTGCAATGATTTTCTGATTGGGCTTAGGAATCTTATTGTTAATTCCATCTTCAAACTTTCTTTCTCTTTATTTTTTCTACCAATGTAATGACCATTGCTATTTTTTCAGGTGTATTTCTTGTTAGAGAATAAGTTTTCAAAAAACAAATTTTTTTTCTTTAATTTTTTTTAGATTTTATTTTAAAGATATGGGGTACAATTCAGGGTTCCAGAATCTGTCTTGTTCCATTGGTCTATATGCCTGTTCTTGTGCCAATACCAGGCTGTTTTGATTATTGTAGCCTTATAATAATCAAAAGTCTGAAAGTGTGATACGACCTGCTTTGTTTCTTTCGCTAAGTATTGTTTTGGCTATTCTTGATCATTTATATTTCCATATGAATTTCTGTATTGTCATTTCTGGGTCAGAAGAATGATGCTGGTAATTCAATGGGTATTGTATTAAATCTGTAGATTACCTTGAATAGGATGGACATCTTAAAATGTTAATTCTTCCAGTCCATGAGCATGGAATATTTTTCCATCTGTTTGTGTCATCTTTGATTTCTTTGAGCAGTATTTTATAGTTTTCATTGTAAAGTTCTTTCACTTCTCCACTTCTCTGATTAGGAAGATGCCAATATATTTAATTTGTGTGTGTGTGTGTGTGTGTGTGTGTGTGTGTGTGTGTGTGTGTGTACTATCATGAATGAGATTGTGGTTTTTGGGGGGTTTTTGTTTGTTTATTGTTAGTGTATAAGAATGTGACTGTCTTTTGCACATTTATTTTATATGCTGAGACTTTGCCAAAGTCCTTTATCAATGCAAGGAGGATTTTGACAGATTTGCTTGGATTTTCGAGGTAAAGGATTATGTCGTCTGCAAAGAAGGTTAACTTAACTGCCCCTTTTCCTATGAGGATAACCCTGATTTCCTTCTCCTGTATGATTGTATGATCTAGCTAGAACTTCCAATACTATGTTGAACAGGAATGATGAGAGTGAGCAGCCTTGTTTTGTTCCAGTTTTCAAGGGAGATAGTCCAAATTTCTGTCTGTTTCTTGTGGATGCCTCTTTCTATGGTCCATCTATGCCTAGGTGTCCAAGGGTTTTAATCAAGAAGGGATGCAGGTTTTTATCAAAAGTTTTTCCACATCTAATGATATAATCATGTGGTTCTTGTTTTTACATCTATTGATGTATTTAATTACATTTATGGTCTTGTGGACGTTGAACCAGCCCTGCATCTGGGAAATGAGGCCCACTAGGTCATGATGGATGTTTGAGATGTGTTGTTGGATCAGGTTTGTTAGAATCTTGTTGAGAATTTTAGCATCTATATTAATCAAAGATATTGGACTGTAGTTCTCTTCCTTTGTTGAATCTTTACCCAGTATGGGTATCAATGTGATATTAGGTTCATAAAATGATTTAGGGAGAGTTCCATCTTTCTCAATTGCCTGGAATACTTTCAGTAGGACTGGTATCAGCTCCTCTTTGTATGTTTTGTAGAATTCTGCTGGAAAGTCATCTAGTCCAGGGCTTTTTTTGTAAATAATTTTCTTATGACAAAGTCAATTTCCTGGGTTGTTATTGGCCTATTTAGGGTCTCAATTTCTTCTTGTTTCAACTGGGAAGGTTGTGTGATGTCAGAAAGTACTCTATTTCATTTAGATTTTCAAGTTTGTTTCCACACAAGTGTACATATTAATCTCTGATGATTTTTATGGCTTTTTTTTGAGTCAGTTGTGACTTGATCTGCAATTCTGATTGTGTTTATTTGGGCTTTTTCTCTCTTTTTCTTGGTCAATCTGTCTAGGGGTCCATCAATCTTGTTTATCCTTCAAAAGAACCAGCTTTTTGCTTTCTTTATTTTTTCTATGTTATTTTTGTGTTCTTTTCATTTTTTTATTTTTTTTGGAGTTGGAGTCTCACTCTGTCTCCCAGACTGGAGTGCAGTGGCCACTCCCGGCCACCGCAGCCTCGACCTGCTGGGCTCCAGCGATCCTTCCCCCTAAGCTTTCCAAGTAGCTGGAACTACAGACATGTGCTACCACGTCTGACTAATTTTTTGAGTTATTGTAGAGATGAGGTCTCACCAAGTTCCCCGGGCGGGTCTCGAACCCGCGGGCTCAGGCAATCCACTCACCTCAGCCTCCCAAAGCGCGGGATTACATGCTGAGCCACCGAGCCCAGCTTATTTTTGTCTTCTATGTTGCATATTTATGCTTTTATTTTGGTGTCTGGATTCTTCTGTTGTAGTTAGGGTTTTGGTGGTCTTGCTTTTTCAGCTTCCTTAAGTGATTTGTTAGGCTGTTAACTTGTGATCTTTCCATTTTCTTCACGTGTGTTCTTAGAGATGTGAATTCCCCTCTTAGTACTGTTTTCATGGCAACCCAGAGATTTTGGAAATATCTTTCTTTGTTTTCATTTGTTTCTAGAAATCTTTTAATTTCTGTTTTGATTTCCATGTTGATCCAGAAGTTGTTCAGCATCATGCTGTTTAGTTTCCATGTCTTTGTGGGGTTTGGGGGAACTTTGTTGGTGTTGATATTTATTTTCATTCCACTGTGGTCTGAGAAGGTATGTGGTAATATTTCAATCTTATGAAATTTGTTTATGTTTTATTTATGGCCAAGGATGTGGTCAATCTTAGAGTACATTCCATGTGGTGATGAGTAGAATGTGCATTCCACGGTTGTTGGTGGAGTGTTCTGTAGGTATCCATTAAATCAATTTGGTCAAGTATCATGTTACATTAAGGTTCTGAATCTCCTTGTTGATTTTTTTCTCTTGATGATATCTCTAGGGTTGTTAGGGGTAGTTAAGTCCCCAGCTATGATAGTCTTAGAGTCTATCTTATCTTTCTTTAGTTTATCTAAAAGCTGCTTTAGGAAAGTTGGTGCTCCCATGTTGGCGACATATATGTTTAGGATGTATATTTCTTGATGATAGATTGAACTTTTCATCATTATGTAGTGACCTGCCATATCTTTTTAATTTTTGGTAGCTTAAAGGGTATTTTGTTTGACATTAAGATCACAACTCCCACTTTCTTTTGTGTTCTGTTCACATGAAAATTTGTTTTCCATTCTGTTACTTTGAGTTAGTGAGTGTCCTTTCTAGGGAGATGAGTCTCCTGAAGACAGCATATTGTTGCATAGTGATTTTTTTAAATCTAATTTGTCATTCTGTGTCTTTTCAGTGGTGTATTTAGTCCATTCACATTCAGGCTAATTATTGAGATGTGAGAGTTTTTTTCCCTGTCATGAAGTTCTTGTAGAGTTTGTTGTTGTTGCTACTGTTTGTTTATTGGCTTTCTTTTGATTTTGAGGTTGATTTATGTATGTTTTTCATCTTTTTCCTGCATTCTTGTGAAAGGCATGGTTGTTCTTTTTCTTCTTTCTTCCGTGTTTAATACTTTCTTAAATATTTCTTGTAGAGGTAGTCTAGAGGTGGTGTAAACTCTCAGGGATTGAATGTCTGGGAAGGATTTTAATTCTCCATAGCTGATGAAACTTAGCTTTGCTGGGTAGGTAATTCTTGGTTGAAATTGTTTATCTTTAAGAACTTTGAAAACTGGACTCCAGTTTCTTCTAGCCTGAAGTGTTTTTATAGATAATTCTGCTGCTATTCTAATTGACCTTCCTGGTAGGTAGTCTGACCTTTTTCTCTTGATGCATTTAGGATTTTTTTCTTTTATACCTACTTTGTATAAGTGAATTACTCTATCTAGAAGTGGGTCTTTTTATTTGATGTCTTACAGGGGTTCTCTGAACCTCTTGTGTTTGAATGGCCATATTTCTGATGGGATAAGGGAAGTTTTCTTGGATAATTTCATGAAATGTTTGTCCTAGGGTGATCTCTGTCTCTCTATCTACCTCAGAAATTCTAATTAATCTTAGGTTCAGTCTCTTGATATAATTGTTTATCTCTTGGAGGCTTTGTTCTGTCTTTTCAAGCTTCTTTTCTGTGTTTTTAACAGTTTGGGTTTGTTCCATATTTTGGTCCTCAAACTTTGAGATTCTTTCTTCTCCTTGGTTAATTCTGCTTTCCATGCTTCTCAGTTTGTTATTTGTTTCATTCACTGTATTATTTATTGCTGTCATCTCAGTTATCAACTCCTTCATTCCTCTTGTCTCTCTTTTCTCTCTCTTTCCTCTTGTCTCTCCTCATTTCGATTTATTCTATCTATTAATATCTTGATATCTGAATTTGTGATTTGAGACCAGTTGTTCTGGGGCATCATCATTGTCTGAGTTCCAAAGTCTGTATTCTTGGTTGCTGTCTTCCTGGGGTCTCTAAGAGAACCATATTCTTCTATTGGCTCTTCTTTATTTGTGAAGGTTTTCCTTACCCCATTTTCCCCCTTTCTTGAATTCTGTTGTTCAGTGATGGAGAAATAGCTTTTACTTCTATTTGCTCAATCCCTTACTCTTCCTTATGTAGAGCTTCTAGATATTTTCAATTTTGAATCTGGACTGAGGTTGGGGATCTGTGCTTTGTGCAATTTTGAGATTTGATTAAGGGGAAGCTGTGGTTCAGAAGATATCTGCAAATCCCAGTATCTGCTGACAGGTATGTGGGCCCCTTGGAACCCACTTCCCACCACCTTACAAACTGTCCATGCAGTGGGGGGGAGGGGTGGCATATATTTGCCCCTGAAAGCAAAATGAGATAAGAAAAAGGAAAAAGAATGAAAAAAGGAAGGTGAAGAGAGAGAAAAAGAAGTGGGGAAACAGGCACACCAACTAATGAATAAACAAAGGAACAAAGCTAGAATTAAAAAAAAAAAACCCCTGTTGATGTACTTGCCCTCATAAATACCCATATGCAAACAGAAAATCTAAAAAAAAATTAAAATAAAAGAAGCAAAGCAAGTACAAAAACATAAACAAAAACAGTAAGACAGGCAGAGGGAAAAAAAAACTTGCTCTGTAACCATTTCTAGAACTTCAAATTCTTTTCCCAAGCACCGCCTGCACTTTTAGCTCCTGTTGCTTTTGACTGCAACTGCTTTTGGCTGCCACCATGTTAGGGTGCAGCTTTGGTCTCAGCCTATCCCCTCTGCTCTCAGCACAGGCTGATAGGGTTGCTCTAAGCATGGGTCAGACTCCCCATGGATTGCTGTGGGAGGAGAATGAGTTAGGTAGGGACTCACCCAACTCGTCTGCTGCTGCTGCTGCTGTCAAGTCTCATTCAGACTAGGTGTGTCTGTGCCTGCTCCAGTGTGTGTGGGGGGGGTCATCTGTCTCTCCAAGACTGATGGTCAATTCCAGAGGGGTGCATAGATAGCCTCTGGGTCTCAGGTCAGAGGCTGGACAGAGCTGGGTGGGGCAACACAGATCTCTTCCTGGTCTGGGGACAGAGAAAATGGCAGCAATCAGTGTCTCTTCACTGGCAGTGGGGCTTTTTTCCAGATTTCTTCACTGTAACTCCATGGTTCCTGCTGCTAGTGCCCAGCCTTCTGCCACAGGTGATGACATAGGCCAGGTGCCAGGTGTTGAGGAGCAACTATTCTCTGCTGCCTCCTCTCAAGACACCCTCAAGAACGTCAGACGAGCCTGCATGCCAGACTCCAATCTCAGGGCAGTGGTGGATTGTAGTCACCTCCGGAGGAGAGCCCCAGATGCATGAACCCAAGTCTCCCCTCAGATGGATTTTCACTCACTCATCAACACACCCACTCATGCAGACAGTCTTTATAGACAGTTGCTTTTGCCGAGACTTTTACACTCTGACCAGTTCCATTACCTTCTTGCCCTGTCTCAGAAAAACAAATTTTCAGTGGTAACAACTTATCTATAATCTTCAAAACAAAAGCATCAATCTCATTTTTTTGGGCAATGCTTCTCTGTAAGCTCTGGCCCCCTCCCAGGTATGAGGGAGGTGGGTCCCCCTTTTCTCACTCTTTCTAATCTATTTTCTAAGTAAATAATATACCCCCCAAAAAATCAATCTTATTTTTTGTTTAATCATTCAGCCAGTATTTATATACCTAAGCACCTTACTTGTATTTCAATAACTTGATAATGCTTCAAGTGCTTGGGAAGTTCATCTTTAAACATGATTTTAAACTGAATGGGCGGTCCCATATGACTTTTTCTATTTATCTAAACAAGGATGTGTAAATAATGACTGACCAATGTCTTATTGAACTTTAAGAGGAGATAATCTTCAAGTTCACATGGCATTTGCAGTTCCTGAAGTTTTATTATTAATTAGTGTCTGAATAAAACTAGAAGGAACTTCATGACTGCACATATTAAGCAATCCTATAATTAATACGTTAAAAGTGACTTTCTTTGTCATAGTCGTAATTTATGAGTTTTCCTGCTGGGGTGGTGATGGGCCCCATCTGCATTTGATAAGCACATTTAAGTAATTATTCTCTTGAGTTTTAGACAGCAGATAAAATTCCAGGCACTTTTATTAACTAATGCCAGTGGAAGGAACTATTTGCTATGTTTATTTTTTAAAATATGGAAATTCTATGCTATATATTATTAATAGGTAGAAATAAATATGAATGCCAGGAAAATTCATGAGGGAAAGAAGAAGGAAAACATAATTCAGAATTAATTTTGATAAACAAATCTTTGACTTCAGAACTATTGAAATATGTTCCATAAATAGAATTAGCAAAAATTTTAGTTTCTGCATTTTTCTAAAATTTGAGCATACAGCACATTAGAAAAAGCATAAACCACCAGTGTGCTATAATTAATAGCCTTTACAGACATGAGCATAATTCTATGAACATCCTTAACATTTAAATACATCAGAAAAAGTACTTTTTGAAAATATTGTTTTGGTCCTTCTGGACAAAACTTGGAATTGAGGGAAGAAGAAAGGACATGTAAACAAATTTAATATTGACTTAATATTCATGCTCTCAATATCTATGTTTCTCAAGTGACTCAAAAGATTTATTAAAATCATAAATTTACATATATGAGAGAAGGTTAAGAAATCATTTGATCCAAGCTCCATGAATTTCTGTCACCATTCAGAAGTTTACCTTTATCTCTACCCTTTCCCTGATATTGGAGCTGAACTCCCATGGACAGAGTAGAGAACTGTGGTGCAAAGAAGTTGGATTTTCTCCTTGGTTTAATCATTCACTTCTTAAATGAGATTGAGCCAGCTGTCTGGTATTATGCTTAATATACAGAGTAGACATTGAGTTATTTTCCATGGAGTTGGAAATAAATTAGAAGTTATCTAGGTTAGACCCTTATTTGACAGAATCAGTTCCAGTAGAGGGCTCAGAAATGTTGGGTAAATGTGGGAAAACTGAGATCTAGAGAATTTAAGTGGCCCAACTTAGGCTATGTAGCTACTTACTGGGAAACAGACACCAGAGCCTAGGTTTTCTGATGCCCAGCTTCAGTCTCTTTTCATCACTGCATTGTGCTACCCACCACTAGTCAATTTATGTGAAGATTTGTTAAGCGTTTGTTGACAAGACTCCTTCCCAAATGAATGATTGACCAGGAGTGAGCATAGGTAGAAAGGGCACTGGGAATCTAAAAGGAGGTGGACTGAGGGAAGGACAGGAAATGTATGGGTGGAAAATGGCAACTGGAAGCCTGGGGGAAACTATAGGCAATTGTCTGCGCATGATTGTGCTCAGAGACTGCTCCATCTTCATTGTTTGCACTGAATCAAATCTGCAGTAGGTTTAGAAAGAATTATTTGAACTCAGAAGGAAGATATGCAGGGCACATACCCAAAATATATTTCTCTAGTAGCTACTTTGTACTAGGCATGGTACTGCATTTTGGAAAAAGGGAAAGAAAATCCACAAATAATAAGCAGACCCTGCTTCTTAAATTTCTTCAAGGATCTCAGAAGCTAGAATGAAAAAAAAGTCCTAAAGAAAAATAAATTATAATAAAAACGTACAGCCGGGCTCAGTGGCTCAGCCTGTAATCCCACGCCTTTGGGAGGCTGAGGTGAGTGGATTGCCTGAGCCCACGGGTTCGAGACCCGCCTGGGCAGCAAGACCTCATCTCTACAATAAATCAAAAAATCAGCCGGGCATGGTAGCGCATGCCTGTAATTCCAGCTCCTTGGAAGGCTGAGGCGGAAGGATCGCCGGAGCACAGCGGGTCGAGGCTGCGGTGGCCGGGAGCAGCCACTGCACTCGTCTGGGCGACAGAGTGAGACTCCAACTCAAATAAATAAATAAATAAATAAATAAATAAATAAATAAATAAATAAATAAAAAAAAGGTTGAAAAGCTCACCTGAACCTTTAATAGATAAGAGAGAGATAAGAAAAACTGGGGGCAGAGATGAGCAGGAGAACATTTGTAAAAGTGGTAGAAATTGAGCTGGATTTCAAAGGGTAGCAAAGATTTACATATACAAAATGGAGCCTGGTGCAATGGCTCATGCCTGTAATCACAGCACTTTGGAAGGCTTAGGTGGGCGGATTGCTTAAGCCCAGGAGTTTGAGATCAGCCTGAGTCACATAGCAAGACCACATCTCTACAAAAAAAATCAACAAATTAGCCAGGCGTGGTGGTGTACTTCTGTGGCCCCAGCTACTCAAGAGTGTGTCAGAAGGATTGTTTAAGTCCAGGAGTTCAAGGCTGTGGTGAGCCTTGATCACACCACTGCACTCCACGCTGGGTGATAGAGTGATACCCACAACTTAAAAAAAAAGAAAGAATGGAAGAAAACAAAGAGGAAAGAAAGAAGGAAGTATAGGAGGAAGGTATTTTAGTCAAAAGAAGTGACTATTTTAGACAGAGTAGTAAAAAAAAGAGGAATGGGCATATAACATGGATAGCAAGTCATTCCACTTAACTAGAGAAATCATTCTCAAATATTTTGGCATCAAGATACTTCTTACTGTTAACTATTATTGAGGGCTGCAATAAATTTGGGTTTTTATGGGTTATATTTATCAATATTTGCCACATTAAAAATTAAAACTGACACATTAAAAATGTATTTTTAATAATAATAATAACCTATTATATTGTAACACAAATAATATATTTTTGAAAAATAACTGTATTTCCCAAAGCAAAGCAAATATTTTCTCTAACTCTAATATCTGGATTAATAGAAACAGGATCAGCGGATTTCAATGAAGTATTATATTTGCTTCTGCATTTAATCTGTTGAGACAATACATATCACAGACTTCTGGAACACTCACTTGTACTCTCAGGAGAGCTAAAAAGACAATTAACATCTTAGTATGAATATAGTTTTGACTGCACAAGAGTTCGCTAGACTATGCTCTGAAAACTGCTAGATTAGAGATTAGTATATAAGAAAAGCAATAGTGGGATAATGATGGAAAGTTCAGAAATATTTGCCGGGTGTTGTGGCTCACGCCTGCAATCCCAGCACTTTGGGAAGCAAAGAGTTTGAGACGAGCCTGGGCAACATAACAAAACCTCACCTATATATTTAAAAAAAAAAAAAAATTAGCTAGGCATGGTGGTGCACACCTGTAGTGCCAGATACTCAGGAAGCTGAGGCAGAAGAATTGCTTGAACCCAAGAGGTAGAGGCTATGGTAAGCTGTGATTGTGTCACTGCACTCCAGTCTGAGTGACACAGTGAGACCCCAACTAAAAAAAAAAAAAAAAAAAAGTGCACAAACACTAACATCTACAATGTCTATCAGAGAAGCCAAAAATGTCACCAATTAGGGGCCAATTTCCCAAACTTGAAAACTATACCAAGTATCCATATCCTGACTTCTCAGTGCATGCTGATAAATATCTGGTAGGCAGACAGAAGGATTGAAAAATTAGTGTGATGAATCCTAAACAGTCATTGTCAACTCAAGGTTACTTCCCCACTGGAGTTCTGACTTATCCATTTTGAAATGATTAAAAGGGAGCATAGCTGAATTACTGAAAGCAAAAATGTATTCATTCCAGACTAGAAATTTGAGACTTGACACCTGGGCCAAAAAGTCAAGACTGTTTTTCTTGTAGGATAAATTTCAGTGGACAGATTACATGTCAAAAAAATGCACTTTTCCTCATCTACCTTTGAAGGATTCCTCCAACCTGGAGAACACAACCACTAAGGGAAGACCCTTATTAGTAAAAATATGGTGCTTTGAACTTTAGTGCTGTTTCAAAAAAAATAATGTAGAAGGAATTTCAGCAAGTGCACCAGTAGGGGGAACTGTTATTCAACAAATAATAAGAAGACTGGGCTTTTCCTGGGTAATAGGCACAGACCAAAGAGAGTCAAGTAGAATCTACATGTTGTAACTGATAAAGTCAAGTGATAAAGCATCTACCATTGCTTTTTCTTGATGATTATCTTAGTCTAATTCAAGAAGTCAATTTCCTCATGGTCCAAGTAAGGGGGAAAAAATGGAGGAAAAATGGGGGTTAGAGAGGGTGGTTTATAGACCTAAATGAGACATGGTAGGCAACAGAACATATATGGAAAGCTACTTTTTAGTGGGCCTGAAATTCTAAAACCATGCTAAGTATGATTGTCCTCTTAAGGCAAGGATAAATTTATGCTCCATTAATAAAAAGAAATATTTTTTTCTATCATACTCAGTGATCTATCACAGAAACATAGAACAGAGTACCATATGTTCTCACTCATAAGCAGATCTTAAACAATTATAGTGCTATAAGAAAGGGATTCGCAGTAGTGGGAAACTGTTGGGAGGTGGGATTGACAGTTGAGAGAAACTGCTAGGGGAGGGAGGGGCATACCTCATCAACAAAGATATCTGTATAATCAACATTTGTATACCTAACCCTGAATTGTATCCCACATCTTTATAAATAAATAAATTAAAGTATTTTTAAGATGTCTTATCCTGGGTTATTCTATCCCTATGTTTTATGTCTGAAATAAATACAACACTGAATAAAGGAGGAACCTCTTCTCTAAGAGAAAAATTTTTAACCATCTTTGATATTAAATGGTTTTTTCTCCTTGGTGATATTGAGAATTATAATGAGTGGGAGTATTTCCCCATACTAAAATTTTAGCTAATTCTGTAAGATTTTATTAGAAAATAAATATGGTTTTAGCTCATCTATATATGAGAAGAAAAGTTTATTGTTCCTGTCATGCAATACAGATAAGTATTCAACTGTATAAGTCACTAAGAAAGCTTTCATGACATTAACATTGAATCTAAGAATAATAAATGTTGCTGGGCTTGGTGGCTCAGCCTGTAATCCCACGCTTTGGGAGGCTGAAGTAAGTGAATTACCTGAGTCCGTGGGTTCGAGACCCGCCTGGGCAACTTGGCAAGACCTCATCTCTACAGTAAATCAAAAAATTAGTTGGGCATGGTAGAACGTGCCTGTAGTTCCAGCTACTCGGAAGGCTGAGGCGGAAGGATTGCCGAAGCCCAGCAGGTCGAGGCTGCAGTGGCTGGGAGCAGCCACTGCACTCCAGTCTAGGTGACAGAGTGAGACTCCAACTCAAAAAAAAAAAAGAAGAAGAATAAATGTTATAATAATTATGACAAACATTTATTGTGCACTCACCATGTTCAAGAAATTAAGCAATTGATATGTGTTAACTCATTTAGTCCTAACCACTACCCTCTGTTATTCTCATTTTACAGGTGGTGCACAGAGGGGCTAAATAATTTGTCCAAAGTAACACTGTCTATATGTGGATTCACATCCAGTCATTTGGAATCCAAAGTCCACACTATACAGCCTTCATGATGTGGTAATAATGGTGTAAAAATTCATAGGATCACAAGAACTGATCTTTAATACACATAAAGGCTTAGTAAAAATTTTAGACTGAATTCTGGGTTTGACAGAAAGTTCAGAGTCATGGACTTGCCCAATGTTGGAAGCAACAGAACTCCTTGCAAGGGTACTAGAGTCATGAAGAATGGCTCTAAATATAATCCCTGTTAACTAGAAAATAAAACCTCATTTTCTTAAACCTCACATAATCATGGAGCCAACATTTCCCTTTTCACTTCCCATGAAAGAATGGAAGTAAATGAATGGCATGAGTAAAATTTCAGGGAGAAATATTTTATCTACTCATTAAGATGCACATTATGTTTTAGAATTTTTAAACCATACATTTGCATACAATTAATATGTCTGTTATAAATGAGTCACATCTATCCTTAGCATAAGCTCTGCTTAGTAATTCTGGTAGCAGTTCCATAGTTTGAATTATCATGTTATAAAACCACATGTATATTAA
This sequence comes from Carlito syrichta, assembly GCF_000164805.1. Taxonomy (NCBI): domain Eukaryota; kingdom Metazoa; phylum Chordata; class Mammalia; order Primates; family Tarsiidae; genus Carlito; species Carlito syrichta. The sequence continues at coordinate 506,132 of NW_007255852.1, read as the reverse complement.
AATGTTCTATAAGTCAATTTTTTCACTAATTTAAATTGACTCACTCCAACTAATATGAACAAGTGATATATTACTAAATTGGTAGCTTCAAAGCTATTTAACACTTTAACAACTTTGTTGAAATGCTATTATACTATTAAGTATTTGATGCTCTTTTTTTCCTATAGTAAATAGTTAAACACTCAACATGCAGTATTTATAGCAAAGCATTGTACACACACACAGCATCATGTTGAGGTAACTTTATCTTGTTTAAATTATGTATAATCTATTCCTTTTAAACATGAGCTAATGATAAGCATGTCTCTCCTGGTCTGATTCATTGTCCTGTACCAATGAATTCACATACCTGCTTACTATACTCCACGCTTAAAACTCGCTCCTGCTTGATAAAGTGAGTACTTCACTGTTGGAGTATGTATGATAAAATCAAGAGTGAGAAGAATTGTTTTCATTATTAATATATTCAAATACAAAGAGAGAGTGAAAGTGGAGAAACAATGACTGGGGTAGATTTATGCAATTCTCCCAGTATGCAATGTTGACATGTGGTTTCCAAAGTAAAGTAAAATTATTTAGCATATTTAATTTAGGCAATATAGTAAACCAATTTTTTTTTAAGAAAAGTAGCTGAACTCAGTGGCTCAGCCTGTAATCCCGCACCTTTGGGAGGCTGAGGTGAGTGGATTGCCTGAGCCCGCGGGTTCGAGACCTGCCTGGGGGTTTCTACCACGCCTGGGGGTCTCTACAATAAATAAAAAAATCAGCCGGGTGTGGTACTGCATGTCTGTAGTTCCGGCTACTTGGAAGGCTGAGGTGGAAGGATCACCGGAGCCCAGCAGGTCGAGGCTGCGGTGGTCGGGAGCGGCCACTGCACTCCAGTCTGGGCGACAGTGAGACTCCAACTCAAAAAAAAAAAAAAGAACAAAAAAGTAACTGTTGCATCAGAATCTGATATATATATATATTTTTTTTTTTTTTTTTAATGGTCTATGGAACTTTTTAGAAATGTACCCTCAGAATTCACCATTTTTCTTGGTTAATTGAAATAACTCTATTTTGAGGGCATATAAACTCTTTGGACATCTCTTTATGTTTTGATCCTTCTTTTCAGTATTTGTTGTAAAATGAGTTTTTATAAGATGCACAAAATGGGTTGTCTCTGGTAAAGTCAAAATAACATCAAAACTCAGATCATTCTATAACATTTGTATTTAGAAAAAATATATATATCTGATGGTGAAGCTTATTTGCAATTATTTGGGGCTTATTATTAAGATAATATGATTTTTTAAAATAATTCTAGTATATTAATGGCATCTCTTATACACTGTCATCTTCAGATAAAAATATTTGAACTTTATTTCCAGTTATATACATTTTTAAAAAATAAAAAATTGATATCGATGTTTCATGTGGTGATGTTTGTGATAAATGTTGGTTCTGTAGTTCTCTATTTTATCTAAGGTTAAAATGAAAAAGGCATAAGTTAGAGCTGGGTTGGTATTCTATCATCAAATGTTTATTGAGTGCCTACTTTGTGCAAAACATTGTATATGGTATATTAGAAGTAAACTTCATTGTTTCAAATACCTGTCTTGGGTTTATTTAACTGATTGTGCTGTGGATGTCAAATATGTTTAGATTATTTAAGGAACAATTTGTGCAGGTGAAAACTGAAAACTTGGATTCATCCAGAATTGGAGATAGAATTGCAGAAGCCACTGGTATTGGAATAAAGGAGCTGTGAACAAGGTAGTGTACCAAATGAGGAAAGAATATGGCTATGACATAGTAAGATATATATATTTAGTCTTTGTCCTTGGTTCCTGGCACAGAGCTCCTAAAACCTTGGAATTTTCTGAGTGATAGGATAATGTCTTTTGTTATTTATAACAAGCCCCTTTTAGTCACAGCTGAGTTTATGCTCACGATAGACTGGTCACCAGAAATACCAAGTAATTAGAGGGTTGGAACTCTCTGGGAAGATTGGAAGGGCTGCAGATTGAGTTCTATGAAAACTCTTGAGGATGAGATGTAGAAAGCTTCTGGGTTGGTGCTGGAAGGATGGTGTGTCCTGAGAAGGCACAGAAGCACTATGCATCATGCCCTCATCCCAATACCTTACCCTATGGATCTCTTCTATTTGGCTGTTCCTGAGTTGTATCCTTCATAATAAACCTGTGAACATAAGTAAAGTGTTTTTCTGAGTTCTGTGAGCCATTCCAGGAAATTATGAGATCTGTAGAGGGAGTCATGGGCACCCCCAATTTATAGCCATTGTCTATCATGTACGGTATATGAGTGGCCCAGGACTTACAAGTGACATCTGAAATGTGGTCAGTCTTGTGGAACTGAGCCTTTTATCTTGTAGGATCTGATTTAACTCCAAGTAGATAGTATCGGAATTGAACTGAATTGTTGAATACTCAATGTCTAGAGAATTAGAGAACTGGTCGTTAGTGTTAGAAAAGATCATAATGGCCAAGGACAAAACCACAAAAAAACCCATTTTTTAAAAAGATGCATTCCAGGGCCGTCTTTTCTTCACCCTCTTTTGACCCTGTGGCTTCTCTTTCTCCTTACAGTTCCACCAGTTGGCTTGATTCCCACTCTATGTGCTCTCCCAGAGTGACCACATTCAGCCCTAACTTATGTCACTTTCTCCAATGTGACAGTGACTTCATGTCTCTTTTCCTCTGGACTTATACCTCCTGTAAACCAGGCCCTCATGTTAACTTGTCTTCAGGACTGAATTCAGTACCATTCTCTCTAAATCTACTCCTCTTACTCTACTTCCTCTTTCAGTTTTATTAAACCCACATATTTAAGAGGTATCTAAGACTCCTTCTCTTTTCCATATCTATGCAGCCACCAAATAATATTAGTTTAAAGCTAGTATTTGATACTTTTCCAGAACCTTGAACAATGGTGTGTAAATGATCACTATTTTCTTTAGAATAAATGATTAAATTAGAAATTTATTGCCATTTGTTTTTAAACCTTTGGCTTTCTCTCCTTACCTCCTTCTCACAAGATTTTGAACCAGAATGCTCTGAGACACTGTGTGTAATTAAATTCTCTGGACCCCAAATCAGCAACTCTTCTACACCATTCCCCACACTACCACCAAATGAACTTGTTGAAACTGAAACCCAACCATGCTTCTCTTTCAGAATGTCACAGAGCAAAAAATCTTAATTCTCTGGTGTGGTATATCAGCCTTTAGGCATAAAAGAGCTTGCATTATTTACTTCCAGCCTGCAGTTCTAACTTCACCTCTTTCCTTTACAGGTGATGTGATATAGTGAAAGAATGACACACAGTTTTCTAAATGTGCCTCTTTTTGTTTTTGTTTGTTTCCATATGCCTTTACTCCGTGCTTCCTGTCTACTCTGTTTTCTTCATTTATTTACCTGAGACTCCTATTCATTTTACACCGTTTAATTTTGTGCATTCCCTCCTCTGTGAATCCTTTGCTTAAACCCTCAAATAAGGTAGACTTATTTTGTATTCTTTGTTAAGACAATTATTGCATTATATTATAGATGGTTTGTTGTTTTTATCTCCCGTGCAATAAGAAATACATTGATCTTCTTTAAATTTTGCTATTTGTGAGCCAGGCTCGGTGGCTCAGCCTGTAATCCTGCGCTTTGGGAGGCCGAGGTAAGTGGATTGCCTGAGCCAGTGGGTTCGAGACCCGCCTGGGCAACTTGGCAAGACCTCATCTCCACAATAAATCAAAACAATTAGCTGGGCGTGGTAGTACGCGCCTGTAGTTCCAGCTACTTGGAAGGCTGAGGCGGAAGGATTGTGTCAGTCTGGGTGACAGAGTGAGACTCCAATTCAAAAAAAAAAATTGCTATTCGTATCACTTATCATGGGGCTCAGAACATAGGGCTTGATTGATGTTGCTGAATAAATAAATAAATGAATGCTATCTGAGACAATGGAGAGAGAATTCTAATTTGTATTTATTTATTATTTTTAGATTATAATTGCTACTACATTGAGCACTTATTTTGTGTTAAGCATTATACAGACATTATTTATTTTAAAAAATAACCCCACAAGATATTACTATTCCTATTTTACAGATGAGGAACTTAGGCTAAAATAAATAACATATTCATGTCTTAGAGACTGTAAGTTGTAGGGATTTGAACAACATCTGCTATACTCATAGTTGTAATTCTGAGCCATATGCTCACATATGAACTATGCATCAAAGATTATGTATAATCCATCTCTTTTATATAAAAAATATGTATGTTACTATAACAGTGATTCCTAATTCAGGATAATTAGTATATTGAGATATGTAGTCAGACTCTTTCCCCAGATATCCACATAATCTTCTCCCATATCTCTTTCACGTTTTTGCTCATGTGTTACCTTCTTAGAGAGATGCTCCTCTCCTGATGACTTTTTGTAAGATAACAATTCCCCCAGCCCTTGCCATCTTATCTATATCCACACAAAAATCATTTGTTGAATGAGTGAAAAACTGGTCACTATACTGTATGCCAATAGATATGAGATGAGACAAGCGTACTCTTCCTTAAAAGCACAACAAACCCAATTTACAAAAGTTCAATTTTATGGTAATTTAAATTGGAAAGTAAATTGTCAGAAAAAGGCTTTTTATTCTGAAATAATATAGATTCACAAAAATTTGCAAAAATATGTACATAGAGGTCATTCAGGAGAATAAGTTTTTATTTTGTAAAGGGACTTAGAGTATGTTTTCCCCATATATAAATATTCCCCAGGGCATTTAAAATTCTATTTTATTTATGTGTATCTTTTCAAGAGATATTAAAATAGAACTCTAGCAGCAATTGCACTCTGGAACTCAATACCTAATTCAGTAAATGTACTGACTGAATGAATAGGCTCTCCTTAGTATTCATTCAAACTGTTATAAAATTGCCAGTATATTTGCAAAAATAAGTTTCAGTTATTGTATTTGCAGCTGGTGGCTTCCAGCATTCGTGATCCTGCTTTCTTTAATGCCTATGATTACATCGCCAAAAGAGAGTCACACCATGGACCCTCTGCTTTCTCCATCATTAGTAGTATTCTCTGAAATGATTATAGCAGGAGCAAATAGTAACCTCTTGATATACAGTTCTACAAAGGGAAAGATAATATAGAAAGATTTCTCCAAGGTATTTTCTTCACCTACTCTTCCAGCTGTATAAAACTACAAAATGATTTGTAAAACAAAGTATATTTTTAAAATAGCAAAATATATTTGTTTTATATTTAAGTAATATCTTATAAATGTCTTCTGTATTTTCTGACTGATATTATGTTGATATTCAAGAAAATAAAATTACCTTATTGACATGATGTTCTACTTTAGCTTTTAGGAAACTGGTCTGTCTCTTTGACATTGTCAAGTTAATGGAAAATATGGCCCATGCTGCCTTTTGTCCTTTAAATTTCAATTGTAGGAAAAAAAAAAACCAACTTCTTTGCCATACTTAGATACATTTTAAAATATGTATCCAGTTGTTTCCACTCTTCTGTCTATTCTCTCTAACAATTTATTTTGGCATACATTCATGAACCAAGAGCTCCTCCTTAATGAAGAATAATATTTATTAAGGAAATTAAGTTCCATTGCTTTAATTTCAGGTGTCAGTTTGATTGATCCTGTGTTCTTTCTATGAAATGCAATATATGTGAAATGAAAAACCATTTTTAGTTACTCCAGGGCACAAAAGACAGATCAAATGGTTTCACACATGTTTTATGTTATTTGACATATAGGTGATATATAAAAAGAATATTTTGTTTACTAAAAATTTGAAGTACACTATCCATACTCAGGTAAATCCTAATTAATTGCATTCTTCTGTCTTAAGTCACTAGATTGCCTTTGTACTGTGTAATTGAACACCTAGAAATGCACACAGTAAGAACCATTTTTTAAAATGTGAGTGATTGCAATGTCATGGGAGCCGGGACTATGATAGTGATACCTCCTCTTCCATTAAGAAGTTTACAGTCTATTTGAAAGGGCAAATAAATCATCAATAAGCCATAACTACTGAGGCTTCGTGAGCAATTTAAATACTTTTATTAACCTTAGTTCAATCTTCTGACAAAATGCCTAAGCTTTCTGGGATTTCTTTAAATAAATATTCTTTGAGAAAGTAGTATGTCCCCAGATTCTCTAGGCATTCAAATCACCTTGAACACACAGGTGCTGGGCCACTCCCACAGAGATTCTGATGGAGAGGGTGAGGCATGAAATCTGTAAGTATAACAAGTGCCCCAGGTGATACTGATAGGGCAAGTTCAAGAAATACTTAGAGTAAAGCATATTACTCTGTTTTACTGTTCTTTCCTTTTTAAAAACGTCCTTTGTCTACTTATAATATATTTAGATCCAGCTAATACAGATAGAAACACAACTGAAATCATTACTGCTAATGAAGTGCTAACTTGTTATGCCCTGTGAAACTTAATAATTAGTCAAATCAGTTTACACTGACATTAGATACAAAAATGGAAAGAATAAATGGGTCTTTAGACAGACAAAATAGAATGATGAGAAAGAAATTGATACTTTAGAAGTTAATGTGCATTGCCTTTTAGATCATGTTCAAATTGCTCAGTTCAACACAGGAGGCGTTTTATGATCCAATCCAACCCTGAACACTACGCATGCCTCTCAACTCAGTAAATGGTTTCCTGCTTCCAAACAGGTTGTTTCCTCTGCCTTAAATGCTTTCTCCCGATCTGCCCCCCAAATGTTATCACTCTTCTTGGAGTTCAGCTTAACCATCACTTTCTGGGATTCTCTGCCAGAGCTTTGTTCTACCAAGGAGAGTTGCCTACTTTCTCCTTGGAGTCACACTATACTTTGAATACACCCATGTTTTGTCATTTTACACAGAATATAATAACCCTACATATTCATGTTTGTCTTGTCTTCAAAACTGTACCGGGTCAATAGCAACTCTTAAACATTTTTGTTCCCTGAAACATGGTAAATGTTCAGTTTAATTTTTATTGAAAGGGTCAAAAGTGCTAATCTCACAGTTTAAGAATATCATTGGAAGTTTTTGAGAAACTATGACGAGCCATTATAAGAGACAATCGCTATATTTATTTTTGAATTTAAAATGCAATTTTTTAAATTTAAAATTTAGATACTGTCTTAGTCCCTTTGAACTACTGTGACAAAATACCAGAGGCTGAGTAAGTTATAAACAACAGAAATTTATTTCTCATAGTTGTGGAAGCTGGGAAGTCCAAGATTAAGGTGCTCATAGATTTGCTGTCTGATAAGGGCCCTTCTTTTGATTCATAGATGGCATCTTCTCACAGTGTCCTCACTTGGTGAAAGGTCAAACAAACTCTCTCAAGCCTTTTTTTTTTTTATAAAGGCACAAATTCCATTTCTAAGGGTTCTGCCCTTATTATCTAATCACCTCCCAAAGGTCACACTTGTGAATACCACCACCTTGGGGTTAGGATTTCAATATATAAATTTGGGGGAACACAAATATTCAGACCAGCAGGTACACTTAGTTTCTCACTTAGTTTGTGACTTTTAAAGAATATTTACTAACTATCTCTCTATGGATAAAAAGTCACCTTCAATGTCAGAGAATTTTCTAGAAATGCAGTGCTTTTTCCATTGTACTCACCTATTAGGGGTATTATGAGATTGCAGTAATGATGGTTGAAAAATCTATTCAGATAGGATAATATAATTGTGTTTTTATTTTAATTTAAATAGCTTTTGGGGTACAAGTGGTTTTTGGTTACATGGATGAATTGTATAACGATAAAGTCTGGGCATTCTGTGTACCACATACCTGAATAATGTACATTGTACCTGATAGATAATTTTTCATTTCTCATCTCCCTTCCACCCTCCTCCTTTCTGAGACTCCAATGTTCATTATACCATTCTGTATGTCTATGCAGACCCATAGCTTAGTTCTCACTTGTGAGAACATGTGGTATTTGGTTTTTATGCCTGAGTTACTTCACCTGGGATAAGGGCCTCTAGTTCCATTCAAGTTGCTGCAATTACATAATTTTGTTCTTTTTTATGACTGAGTAGTATTTCATAACATATATATTATGAACTCATCAGTTGATGAGTGGATAAAGAAATGTGATACCGCGTATTTATATAAACTCATTGGTTCATGGGCACTTAGGTTGAGTCCATATCTTTGCAATTGTGAATTGTGTTGTGATAAACATATGAGTGAGGTGTCTTTTTAATAAAATGACTTCTTTTCCTTTGGGTACAAACCCAGGGATGAGATTGTGTATCGAATGATAGATCTACTTTTACTTCTTTGAGAAGTCTTCATACTGTTTTCCACAGAGGTTATACTAGTTAAAATTCCCATTGTCAGTGTGTAAATGTTCTCTTTTTATTACACTTGCTCTAACAACTGTTGTTTTTTGACTTTTTAATAATGGCTATTCTAATGGGGTAAGGTGATATCTCATTGTGGTTTTAATTGCGTTTCCCTGATGGTTACTGATATTGAGCATTTTGGCCATTTGTATATCTTCTTTTGAGAAATGCCTGTTCATGTTGTTTGCCCACTTTTTAATGAGATTATTTTAAAAGTACATAGAAACATATTTTTATAAATCAAAAGGCAAGAAAAGCAAAGCCAGTTATTACAAACCTAAGAAGACAGTTACTTTTGTGAGGGAGTTTACAAAGCAACTTATTAAGTATAAGCCATATAATTCTTCAGTTCTTTAAGTAAGGGGTACAATGTTTATATGCTAGGGAAATGAGTCCAGAACAGAGTCTGAAATATTGAACATGCTGAATAAAATACTATCCCTTTTCCTTTTTTTTCTTTTTTTCTTTTTTTTTTTTTAAGTCTGAGTCTCACTCTATTACCCTATTACCCAAGCTGAAGTGCAGTGGCACAATTGTAGCCTCAAACTCCTGAGCCCACACGATCCTTCTGCCTCAGCCTCCCAAGTAGCTGGAACCACAGGCATTCAGCAACTTTTTTTTTTTTTAGAGACAAGGTCTCTCTGTGTTTCCCAGGCTGGTCTCAAACTCCTGGGCTCAAGTAATTTTCTTGTCTCAGCCTCCTAAAATACTGAGATAATAATGTGAGTCACTGCATGTAACCTTCTCTTCCTAATAATGCATCCAAGTCAAGATTTACTTTTCTCAAGAATTGAATTTTTCCCTGAGGAACTAGAACCTTTTTATCAAATTATGTTCAACTGTTTCTAGAAGTATTTAAAATGCAAAGAATTAGAAAAAATATAAAGGGTAAGCATAAATATTTACCAGAATAACCAGTATTGTTTTCCCAGGTTAAAAAGTTAGGGTATTATACAAGTGATGTGCTTAGAACTTTGCAATAGTTAATTTGGGCAAGAGAAAAGCACCACAATTTTTGCTAACTTGAAATATGTTCCACGCAAGATCAATGGAAAAAATGTTTTATTCATTGTTGCAGAAGATTTGAAATATGTCCATTATGCTACAGAATCAAATTATATGTTAATTTTCCCCACTTAATCAAATGGTATTTGTTATCTTCCTGCTATTATTCATGGCATTCTACATTTATATTAATACCAAAGGTTTTTTAATTGCACAGTGGACACCAGGTGAAGAATTAGGAAAACATTTTCACCTAATTGATTCCAAGATTTGACTTGGTTATAACTTACATCTATTTTAAAGTCTATTGTAAAAGCCGGGCTCAGTAACTCAGCCTGTAATCCCGCGCCTTTTGGAGGCTGAGGTGAGTGGATTGCCTGAGCCCGCGGGTTCGAGATCCGCCTGGGCAGGCGAGACCTCATCTCTACAATAAATCAAAAAATTAGCCGGGCGAGGTAGCGCGCGCCTGTAGTTCCAGCTACGAGGAAGGCTGAGGCAGAAGGATCGCTGGAGCCCAGCAGGTCGAGGCTGCGGTGGCCAGGAGCGGCCACTGCACTCCAGTCTGGGCGACAGTGAGACTCCAACTCAAAAAAAAAAAAAATCCAAAATATATATTTCCTGGGAATCTCAGTGCATGTGTATGAATATGTATGCATTGATGAGGGTGAGTGATTATTGAAAGTATATTTTTAGAAAAGAATCTAAAGGCTTTGAGATCTAGCATTATATTTTAAAAAGATAATTAGCCTATCTCCTCTTATCAGGATCAGTATTTCAACCGATAACAAGAAAATGAATTTTTATGAAAATTGTGAGCACTTTCTTATTGTATAGTTTAACGTATTTAAAAAGAAAATTAATTAAAGAGTTAGTGCTCTTAATCAGAGAAAAATTTGGATATGAAATGCACTGATATACAAAGATTTATTGTGATAACTTCAATCAAAACCATATTTATATTCACAATCATATTTATACAGACTCTTCTGAGCCATTTCTTCTTCAATTAGTTATTTTATTTACTCATAGTGTTAGAAAAGTACCCATATTAAGTCTTTTTTTTTTTTTTTGCTAGAAACTTGTATCCATCCACCCTTGGAAAGTTGTTCTTGTCTGTTTAAGATTGAAGAAAATACACTGCTCTCGTGAAGTTGACTTATATGCATTCTATGACTAGCATCTTACATTTAAAAAGTGCTAGTATAGAATTACCCTGTAGTGAGTAAGTCCTGACTGGCTAACTCTTTGGGTCCATAAACTCAAGATTTAATGGCCAAACATAATAGAAGATTCTCTTTCTGGGTCCAGAGGGAAAAAAGTCATTATTTTCTTTCCATTTCTGCACAACATTCTATAGCAGTTTTCTACATATATTTTCTTAGCAGTATATGTTTTCAGTAGGTATTTGATAACTGGTTCCAGAAGTATTAGTTTATTGTTAAAGGTCACACGACATTCAATGATGACGTTGCTTCTTGGAATCTAAAAACTCTTCTTAGTGCTCTCAGCATCAGCTTACTTTCTTCTCTGCTGAGTTGGTTTCAATAGTACCAACATGAATTATATTAAACAAATAAGATTATTTGGTCTACCTCTGAATATTATGTGGAATTAATTTCTCACCACATATCCATTCTTCTTATTTTAGGATATCAGCACAGTCCTTTTATATTAAAATCAGAAGATTGAAGTCTGACTTGTTGATTTAATTTCCGGGGGGGGGGACTTTATTCATGGCAAACAAAGTCCACCAGAGCTCACCATCCAACTGTGTTTAAGGATTACTGTCAATTGTGACAGAGACAATTCATGAGCTGCCAGAGTGTAAATGCTGGCATATTTTCTATTTCAGAGACTGTGGTTTTATATTTCTGTAAAGCAAATCTAATGACAGTATTCTTCTCTCAAATAGACTCTGAAGGTTCCCTCCCTGTTAATTGAAGCTAATTTTGGTATCTATGGTATGGCCCTCAAGACCCCAACTTCACCAATACGCCTGACATTTCCACCTAACCCAACTTCCCAAATACACAATATTTTCCCTAACTTCTTGTCTTTGCAAATGCTGTTGCTTTTATGTAGAATGCCTTTCCCTCTCCTCTTTGCTTAGAAAATTCTTACTTATCTTTTCACATCTGACTCAAATATTCCCTTCTCTGTAAATTCTCTGCATCCCTCAGAAGGAGCCAGTTTATCTCTCTTCTTGTCTTTTGTACAATGAATTGATTCAATGTTTTAGATGGTTAAATATATTATGGCTTATATGTTTATTTGTTTGTATCTTGTTTTGTTTTAATAAAGCTTTGAAAGACCCTTCCTCTCCCTCCTAAAGAACTTTGGCTTATCAGACACTGCTGATCTCTCTGCTTGAAAAATGGATTTGGGAAACTACCAGGAAGAATAGAGACTTAATTGTTAAGTGAAAATAGTTAATTCTAAATCTTGTAAAAATGAAAGTCATGTAGATGAGTATACTAAGTTCTCTGCACTGTCAGAAAGCCAAAGGAAAAAAGAATTTATATTTGATAGCAGAATTATACTTTATTTACTTCATTGTGAAATTCTAGTCTTTTATTGATATATGAGCTAATAAGATTTAACTAGAAAAATTAGACTAATTTTTTAACTAACATATTGAATTAACCAGTCAGATTTTAATCTAAGTTAGTAAAAGATGTGAAACCCAATGATCTGGTCTAAGGAAAAACAGAACATATTTGAGGGGGGACCCAAAAAACCCTGAAATTTATTTATAAAAAACTGTATATTTATTCTTACATGTTTAAGTTTTAGTTACCTTCAAAGTGCTCTCCATTTGATGCAATACACCTATTGAGATGCTTTTTTCCACTACTCAAAAGTTTTGAACTCGTCAATGTTGATGCCTTTCAGTGCTTCTGCTGTTTTTTGTTTCACCTCTTCTACATCTGCAAAATGTTTCCCGATGAAGATTTTTTTCATCCAGGGAAATAAACAAACAAAAAAATGTCGCTCAGGGTCACATCAGGTGAATAGGGAGGGTGGAGCACAGGGGTAATGCCATTTTGGGTCAAAAACTGCTGAACACTCAATACAGTGTGGGCAAGTCTGTTTGTAAATCAACCATCATGAAATGGGCAAAGGTATTGAAAGAATCTCAAAAAAATTTTCACTAAAGCCGAACACACCCTCTCTCAACAATGCTAGCTGGTACACTTATGCCTATGGCTTCCTAACAACAATCCAGACTTCCACATTTTTATTATGTAACTTCATTTCTATATTGGAGGTAGCTAACTACAGTCAGAAATGGCTTCATGCCTATATATGTCATTCTTTTTCACGTCTTTGCTTCCATATTTCTACCATCCTTCTCCTTCTTTATTTTCTTCTTTTTTCTATAAATATAAGGTCTTGTCTGCTATGAGCCAGGGACTCTATTAGGTGTTGAAGGTTTGAATATGGGTAAAACAAAGGTTTTTTGTCTTTCCTTTAAAGTATCTTTTTTATTGTGATAAGCTCACAGACAAATTATGCACAGTCTAGAAAATCACTGTTAAGGGTTAGATATTCTTTTGGGTATGTGACCCATTACCTCCATATCGGGCTAAATGCATTCACTCTCCTCTTTACTGATCTACCAGAAGTAAAAGCAACAGTCCAAATCACCTGTCCCTTGAATCAGAGGAGATTGATTATTTATAATTCAAAGGATACTTGTTACAACTAGAAGCCCATCTATCAGCAAAGACAGCATCCCAGATGTTTCTACTCTATATGATCAGCCTGACATATAAATTATAATAAATTCCTGGAAAGGGCATTTTAAGCAGAGGAAACAGCATGTATGAAGGCATGAAGGTGAGCATTAATAAATTATTGAGAACTCACTACGAGCCAGGCGATGCTGTAAACACTGAACATACATTATCCAGTTAATCATCTTAACCTTGTGAGACAGAGGCACAGAGAGGCTAAGCAACCACTCAGGGTCATACAGCTAGTTAAGTGGCATAATCGGCATAGTCTGCCTCTGAAGTAAGCACTTGATCCTGCTTTTATATTGCTGTTAACCTTGGGGACAAAGTGAGAGGAGTGAGACAGAGAATTCTAGACGACTTTCAGATTTTTTATCTAGCATGACATAGTGTCATTAATGAAGATAGCAAATGATTGAAGAAAGGAGTTTGGAGAGAGAATACATGCAGTTTTAGAAATGCTGAGCATGTAGTTCCTTTGGGATATTCAACTGAAAGTAACCAGTAAACAATGAGAAATAAAGGTTTGAAACTTAGGGACAGTAAGCCTGGGGATAAGATTATGGGAGTCATCAGCAGCATGTGTAATAAGATGATGGGAAGGGGAGGTTATGAGGTAGAGTATACAGAAAAGGAAAGCAATACCTACCTCGAGGGATAAAGCCTTGAGGAATGATATTCTATGATGAGCAGATAATGGAAGAGAGAATCACAGAAAGAAAATAAACAGTTTGAAAAACAGGAGAAAAACAAGGAGACTGTCTAATTAAAAATCTTCTGTTTGTCTTATGTTCCATTCTTTCTCCTGAAACTTTTATAAACAACGATCATTAAGAGTTGTTTTATTATTGAATGTGCTATGCATACAGCGTTAACCATAAGCTATAGAGGAGCGTATTAACTTACAAATTTATGATCTCATAACAGTATTAGAGGGCACAATACTTACATTTGATTTATCCTCCCCTGGTAAAAAGAAAAATGTATTCTTCCAGTTTTCAAGTTCCCTGGTGTCACTGATTTTTTTTTTTTTTTTTATAATTTAAAAAAGCCTTAGCTCAATTTTATGTCTCATATTTCTGAAATTTCCTCCTGTCGTCTTTCTTCTTCATCTGAATTTTTCTTCCTATTTCATTCAAAACTTCTTCATTTGCTATTGTGGCAAAATCATATTTTTCCATGCATAACTTTATCTTTCCCCTGCTCTTAGTCAGTTGATATGTTGTTGATGCCAAGGACTCAACAAGGCATAGTGAGGGTACAGTCACTGCCTGAACTCTTGACAAATCCTCTTGTATTTCTTTGAAGCAGCCATTCCACTGATGTCAAAGCCCAAATTAAGTAAGTTCTAGAGATGTAGTTAGCAAGAAGACAAGAATTATGTTTATAAATAACAGAGAATTTATTTATGTGCAGTCCTCAAGTGTTTTGAATTTTAAAAAAGAATCATATAGACAATGATTTTATGATACTGACTTCATGGTGAAGCACAGAATAAAGAAGAAGATAGTTATACATTTTCACATATTTAGTAATTAGTGAAAATATCTCAAGTTGTTCAGCTACTTCTACAATTAATTCAGAGCTAATAACCGATAGAGAGATGGCAAAAAAAAAAAAATTGTAACAATGTCTGTTAGGGACATTTTAGAGGTATGGCATCAAATTCTTAGAAAGAAGATAGAAGATAAAAGCTGAGAGCAGTGGCTCATGCCTATAATTCCAGCACTTTGGGAGGCTGAGATGAGAGGATTGCCTGAGCCCATGGGTTCGAGACCAGCCCGTGCAACTTGGCAAGACCTTGACTCTACAATAAGTCAAAAAATTAGCTGGGTGTGGTAGCTCACACCTTTAGTTCCAGCTACTTGGAAGGCTGAGGCGGAAGGATCACCTAAGCGGAAGGATCACCTAAGCCCAGCAGGTCGATGGCTGTGAGGGTGCCACAGCATTCCAGCCTGGACGACAAAGTGAGACTCCAACTGAAGAAAGAAAGAAAGAGAGAGAGAGAGAGAGGGAGGGAGGGAGGGAGGGAGGAAGGAAGGATGGAAAGAAAGAAAGAAGAAAAGAAGGAAAGAAAGAAAGAAAGAGAAAGGGTCTTTCTCACTCCATTGTTCTGCATGCTTATCTAAACTACCACTGTGTTCCACAGATTGTGGCAGAGGTACCAGCGATGTGAATTTACGTCATTCCAAATTCTGTTACTGGTTGCAGCTGACGTGAATTTACCTCATCATGGAAGACTGTCTTTTTTGGGTTTATAATCTGAATAAAACTACAAAATATGAAATGCTAGTCAGAATGGTATCTGAAGAAAATACTGGATATGTCTGCAACTTTCAGATGTATTGTGAAAAAGTTGACAACTTAGAAAAGACCATTTCACTTGTGCTTAATGACAGAAATTTACAGCAACCGGCTTCAGATTTTTAAAAAAGAAAATTATTTTCACCTGCTCAGTATTAGGAAAGTGAAAACTTTGCTGGTCATGAATCAGGGAACCCCACTTTCATGAACCCTGAGAGAGCAGGCCTAGCATTGTGTTTATGTGCTCATATGTGTTTCTTTGTAAACTCTGCAAAACTATTTTAGGGGCAATTAGTTAAGACTACCTTCATTTTTCTCTCTCACTTCCCCTCTGTCACTCTTGTCTCAGGTCAGCTATCAATGGGATGACCCTGGAAATTTTAGGGACCTTACTAAGGGGACGTTAAGCTGGGAAAGCTGTGTGCTAGGCCATTGCTTTTCTCCAGCATCCAGTCTTTAAGATGTCATATTCTATCTTGAATATCTTCCCTAGTTTTTTCCTGAATTTTATCTTTTCATAGATTCTAATGTTTCTTTCTGCTGGTTGCTTGGATGAGCTACCAACTGGGGTCTAATTTCAGTTATTGTCTTTAGTGCCATTATCATTGTTAAAGGAGTAGGAGAATTGTTAGGTCAGTGGGCTGGTGTGCTGAGAAGGCATAGGTAAGGTAAGATGAGCACCAGAGTTTAGCAAAGTAATGGTGGCTGGTCGCTCGAGGATGAATGCTTTTAATCCTTCCCTTTGATGGGGGAAGGTCATCGAGGAGATTGGGCAGTGGTCTGCTCCATGTCATCATGAAGGGACAGGTACTGAAGTCAGGTGATGAACAGCAGGCAGATAGGTGGATTAGTCACATGGTTGCTGTCATGGTGGCGGGGTCTGTCTGTGTCAAGAAGGTCACAAAGGACTGATTGGGTTAACTTGGGTCTTACAGATGGAGGCAAATACTTAAAATAGAAACACTAATTAACACAAACAAGCTGAGGGGGGTTGTAAAACAATTATCAATAGCTACCTCTAAGAAACTAGATCTGTCTTTGGCTAATGATTAGAAAGTAAGGTAAGTGAACTGCTAGATAATTATGAGATTTAGACAATGTTAAAATGGCTGCTCATTGGGTATATTAAATCCATGTTATGTCCGTTCAAACATATTATTTAATGACAGGCTATATCCCTGCTGGGCAAAAGGAAAAGTTGCATATTTCACACAAGGAACCCATTAAGGAGGTCTAC
The DNA here is from genome assembly GCF_000164805.1 of Carlito syrichta. Lineage (NCBI taxonomy): Eukaryota > Metazoa > Chordata > Mammalia > Primates > Tarsiidae > Carlito > Carlito syrichta. The sequence goes on along the minus strand of NW_007255852.1, from coordinate 489,451 downwards.
TAATTTTCTCTGTGTGAGATTTGCCATAACTTTTGTTCAGTTCCTTGTGTTCTTATGCTTGTGTTGTAGAACGCTGGCAAATAAAAGAGTTCTATGAAGGTGAATGGCTGCCATTGTTTTTCATTGGCATGAGTTTGAAACTATAAGTATGATCCAAAGTGAGTTAATTATTTGAAGACAAGTTAATTGTTTCCAATGTTACCCCATAGTATTTGCTTATACTGATACACTACTACTTGGTGCCATGGTTTGGTTTGAAAGCAAATGTTATATTTTAAAATCTGAATGATATAGTGGCAGGAGGTAAACATAACCATGTAGTTCATTGGAAAAGGTTACTTTACCAGCCAGCAATGTAAGAGTAGTCATATTCTCTTTTTAAAAATGGGTCTTATTAGGTCTAACACTAGTGAGTATAATTTATTCAGAATGTGAAAAACTCTCTAGGAAAGCTAAACATCATTTCGGAGCAAGTAATATGGCTCTTGCATTCATATTTAGAGGAAAATGAGAATTTAGAGAAGAATACAAATAACTATAAAGTTGTCTGAAAGGAATGAAAAGGTAAATATTATTTTAATAATTCCCATGGTTTCTGCTTGGCTTTACACTTTCTATAAAGTTTCCAAAATATGTGTGTGTGTGTGTGTGTGTGTGTGTGTGTGTGTGTGTGTGTGTGTGTGTGTAAAATTTGGTTAGATTACTTCATTGGATTTTCATTTTCCTCATTGCTGGGATGTAAAAAGTTATTTCATTGGATCAGCTTTATTTCCATCTGTTCCTTATGTGCTGAGAAAATAGAAAACTAGCAAAATATAACAGAGAAATACATATCCTCTGGCAATAACATATTTTTCTGTCAAAGAATTACTTGTTTCCTGAAAGAATAAAATTTGACTAAATGTCAGAAGAATTCTTTTTCCTTAAAACAGCTTACTTTTTGTCTGACAAGAACTGATCATTTAATTTCCTGTATTGTGAATAGAAGCCCACTTAAGTCAATAAAAGCATATTTTGTTTGAGTCTGGCTCTGTTTACCTGACACCAACAAAACTGAGGAATTCATACAATGATTCTAACCATCTCTGATGTCATTGGACACCAAAACAGCCAAAGTGCTTGCTTGAATGGTCTAACAGATTTTTGTTGTTGTTGTTGTTGTTGTTCCAACACTTCCAGGAAGAGACATTACTTTCATTATTGCTTCTTAACAATGATGATATAATTTTAATATTACCGTGTGGCACCTATTTTGAAACTTCTTAGCAGATATCAGTAGTATAAAGGGAAAATGATTCTTTCTTTTGACAGCATTTTGTAACACACATTTTCATTACATTTAATATATTGAGCTCTTCATACGAGTATTTGATTTAATAACAGTAAGTTTATTAAGAAGAAAATTATCAAATTAAGAGTGTGTGATGTGTTGCGCTGAATTTTTCATATCACATATAAAATACAGAATGAATTTTTCCTTCAAATCACTAACAGAACAGAATTAAAATTGACTCAATACCTCCCCTTGAACAACTGAATATTAAAAGGTGATCTTTTTCAGATTTTAGGAAAATACAGTGGTAGAAAGACTATGGTTTGAGGTATGTTTCCTGTAATGCTGCTAAATCTTAGCTGATCCATGCACACTCCTGACTAATTCATCTTGTGACAGATGCCAGAATTAACAAGATGGCTGCTTGGCTTTAGGTTTGCCATCTGTTGTGAAACTAATTGGTCTTGCTGTTTTAATCAATGAAGTGAAAGAACTCTAGAATTTTCTGGGATGCACAGGACTTGTAGACTCATTCTGATTACATATAGCTTTATCTATACAACATGCATTTACTGAGTTCCCACCCACTCTATATCTATCTATATTTGGATGCTAGGAATACAGTGACAAATAAAAGAGCCAAATTTCCTCCTTTTATATCTCTAAAGTTCAGTGGAGAAAAGGTAAACTAAAAAAAAAAAAAAAATATATATATATATATATAATTAACGTGATTAAGTGGAATAAAGGAAAATAAAGTTGTATAAATGGATGGAGAGTGACAACAGTTGTTGTAGTGGATCTATCATCTTAGAATGGTTATGAAGGTCTCTGAGATGACATTTGAGGGAGGGATAACCATGCCATTTAAAGTGGATGAAGTTTCCTGGTAGAAGGCGGGGTAAGTATGAAGGACCTAAAGGGAGAAACTTGCTTAATATGTTCAAGGAATAGCAAAGGGATCAGACAGATTGAAGTGGAGAGAGCGACGAGAAGAAGCATATGAATTAGATCAGAGAAGAAGCCAGGGACCAGCTCAAAAAGGCCTTGTGGGGAAAAACTTTGAATTGATATCTAAAAATGATGCCTGAAAACCCAGAAATTGCCTGGAGAAGTAAGCTCTGCAAAATAAGAAAATCCCAGATTAATACTGTTTGTAAATTCTTATGGTATAAGTATTTCTACATGGCCAAATTCAAGCATCATCACGCAATGAGAAGTTGAAATAAGATGTGCAATAATATATCATTATGTAGTAATTAAAATAGACATAACTAACTTTACTAATAATAGTAAAAACTACAGTAAAATAGGTAGAAAAGCATGAGTTTAAATATTTACTTTGTTTTCAATATAGTTTATTTAATTATAAGTTTATATTTAAGTTTTAATAATGACTGTGTTTAACACTAGCTCTCAAAATTCTTTATAGTTTACTGATTGGCTCTGGTAAGCCATTTTGAGCTGATATAGCACACTGTTGCCTCAGACACTGACTTTGAAGGTTCCAGAGAAGAGATAAAAAAGTTTCTAGGTCCTGTAGAAGGGGAGGTGAATCCTCTCTCTAATTTACTTTTAAATAAATTGTATTTTCTAATTTAAAAAAAAGAGTTTCTGGGGTCAGTGGCAACTGCCACAGTTGGGATTATCACCAATGCAGAAGAATCAAGTCTGGGATCCTACAAACTTTCTGGGAGATTAATGAATTTCCTACTCATTGATTTGGAAAACAAAGTCCATGTGTCCATTGATATGGCATAAAAAGAGTGACTATTTTTCTTACAGAAATGTGCTTTGCACATGAAATTAGATAAATATGTTTAAGTTGAATTTAAAAATTCTAAAGTATAGGACTGTTATTAAAAGCATTTAGGCTATATTGTATTTTGACTTAGTTATATTAGTATTTAAATAGGGTTTGCCAATGGATCTGGAAACTTAGCTGCCATTTATAAAATGTGTTTCTTTGAACAAAAATTCTGGGTTGCTTCTACCTTAGAATGGGTATTTGAAACAAAACTACTTAGTAAGTTGGCAATTTATATTCGCTATTGTTGATTACCTTTTCAATTTGTTATTATAGTTGGTAGCAATGACACCAGAGAAATGATAAACATCATAGAAAACATAGCTTGTCACAACAAAGTGAAGATTATTATGCTCTAATTAGTAAAAGTCAAGCAATAGATTGGCTGAATGCATGGATATGCCATTCATGATATAAAGCACAGCATTCATAAATATAGATTTTTTTCAATTTAGAGGATAGGTTTCCTGAATCATTTTCCCCAGATTCAAAACAGAGCATTTTGTTTAAGGGAGCATATATTTAATTATATTATTTTACAATGAGGAATGTTACCTGTTTAACTGGTCAGACTGATTTTTTTCCTTAGCCCTGATATATTTCTTTCCTGGATAATTTTTACTGCTCTGACAAGTTTTGAGGCAAAGACAAGTGCTGAAAACTCAAGGTAGAACAACTAATAGGGGCCTAAAGATAGTTTCAAGTACACCAGGTGCTAGAAGTGCATTTTTGTAGAAAATGAAATCGATTCTGGAGCATAATAGAGGTAAATGTGCTCACAGAAATGCAGAAAATAAATGGTGTCCTTCTTAACTCTATTTGCTGAATGAGAATGAGCTCCTAAATTAACTTGATTTGTCATATGGATTGACAAGTAATTTTATTCTACATTTCATTTTGTGAAGTTAGTTCCTATTGAAGTATAACAATCTGAGTTGAAAAATAGAATTTTTTTTAGTTTAAAACAGAACAATTGATTTAATAATCTTCTAAATGTCAAGCACTTATATAATTTGGTATATTTACTTGTAATTTGTTATGTACACGTATTTTAGGAGAATTACAAAGTTACCTTGTATGAGTTAAATAATTTGTTTAATTTGAGCACCCTTTTTCCTCAAAACTATCGACCTTTTAACTGAGTAGTACAGAGACTTCCATACTGATGTTTCTGCTAAAGAAACTAAGTGAATCGAGTTGACCATGCTCTCTCAACCTTTCAAATATGAAGATCTTTAGAGCAAATAATGCTTTGAGTTTAACAGCAGGTCCTTGGAGCCTTTCCTTCATCTTTCACCTAAATGGCCTGAGTATATTCTCTAGAACTGATCCTCTGTCAAGTGTGTTATGAGATATATAAGCCTTGGAGTTAATTACAGCACTACTGTCTTCTACACTGAATAAAGTCTTCCTTCCTTCCTTCCTTCCTTCCTTCCTCTCTTTCTCTCTCTCTCTCTCTCTCTCTTTCTCTCTTTCTTTCTCTCTCTCTCTCTTTCCTTTCTTTCTTTCTCTCTCTCTTTCCTCTTTCTTTCCTTCCTTCCTTTCTTTCTCTCTTTTTTTTTTTTTTTGAGTGGGAGTCTCACTCTGTCGCCCAGACTGGAGTGCAGTGGCCGCTCCCAGTCACCGCAGCCTCGACCTGCTGGGCTCCGGCGATCCTTCCACCTCAGCCTTCCGAGTAGCCGGAATTACAGGCATGCGCTACCACGCCCGGCTGATTTTTTTATTTATTGTAGAGATGAGGTCTCACCTGCCCAGGCGGGTCTCGAACCCACTGGCTCAGGCAATCCACTCACCTCAGCCTCCCAAAGGCGCAGGATTACAGGCTGAGCCACCGAGCCCGGCCTTTCTTTCTCTCTTTCTCTCTCTCTCTCCCTCTCTCTCTCCCTCTCTCTCTTTCTCTCTCTCTCTTTCTCTCTCTCTTTCTTTCTCTCTTTCTCTCTCTCTTTCCCTTCTTTCCTTCCTTCCTTCCTTCCTTCCTTCCTTCCTTCCTTCCTTTCTT
>NW_007255852.1:463028-484352 GCF_000164805.1 Carlito syrichta | reverse complement strand
TCTCTTCCTCCTTTCTCTCTCTCTCTCTCTCTCTCTCTCTCTCTCTCTCTCTCTCTCTTTCTTTCTTTCTTTCTTAGCTCTATATAAATGTTTTGTGAAGCAACTCTGGTTAACATGTGTCCTCTTTTAAGTCCTTCATTATTCCAATCGTGAAGGACGGTTTGGTGAAAGGAAAAAAAATCTTGAAAAGCCAGATACAACTCAGAATATGATCTTTAATGTGTTTTCTGTTTCCATAATTGAATATCTGAGCCTAGGTAACTTATAAATAGGGCATACATATTTGTCAGTTCAGGAGCCTGGGATGTCTAGGGTGGAGGGACTACATAAGGTAAGGACCTTCTTGCTGGTGAATACTCAGAGTCCCCAGATGGCTCAGGGAATCACATGGTGAGAAGGCACACAAAAGAGAGCCAACCTAGCTTATTTATAACAGACCCACTCTTGTAATAACCCACTCCCATGATAACCCATCAGTCCATTAATTCATTAACCTATTAATCTATTAACCCGTGATAAATTAATCTATTCATGAGTCCTCCTCACCCAACTACCTCTCAAAGACCCCACTTCTTAATATGGTTTCATTGAGGATTAAGTTTCAACATGAGCTATGGAGGCAAAAAACATTCCCATCATAGCAGATGTTTTCTATTCACTTAAGATCTCTGTTGAAAAGTTTTGGAGATTTTGTTGCTTAAGTTAAAAATTATTAAGTAATCTTGTAAGTAGTGAAAAGCATCTTGATTTAAATAGTAATGCAGAAAAAAGTCTAATGTTTAAACTTTATCCATATTATTTTCTTTTTGTTACCTCTTATTTTGGACTTGTGAGTTCAGAATATTTTTAAAACGTGTAATTGGATTTGCTTATACTTTACATTTTTCTTAGTTTACATGTTGCTTGCCTATTGTCTTTCATAAATTTGTTTTATAATATTAAATTTAAACTGATTTCTTGGAGATTTTGTGGAAATTTACATTTGTATGATGACTTATGAGTGAAATGAGTTTCTTATAAATTATGTTACCATCAATCATTCTTATAAATTTTGACATCAGTTTTACAAATAAAAGGGTTATTGTATGGGAACATAAAGACTAATTATTTTTCCCTTGAGAAATGCTACTTTTTAATCCCAAGCCTCAATTTTTCCTTGTTTCAAGGATAAAGGTTTTAAAAATTCATCTCGTTACTTTTTTCTATTTATAATTTTGTTGGAAATTTGATTGGAAACTGAAGGTAGTGCATTTCAGTGATAATTTCATATTCCAGTTCTTGTATTTATAGGCTATGTAACTTTTTAAAATTACTTAACCTCTTTGAGCCTCTGTTATCTAAAAAGTGAGTGACTATTGAAGATTTACCTAAGAAAAGTGATATGGAAATTTGAAAATGCTCTACAACTGTTAGTTACATTTTCTTGGGTAAATTCAAGTGATAAAACAGTAATTATATTGCCAAGATGAAAAAAGAAATGGGAAGTGGGGGGATTTGTGTCTGAGCAAAGATTCACAGGGGGCCAGTTGGTTAATCTCTGCTCCTGGACAGTGGCCACCTACTGTGATATAGCCATGAGCAAAGCATGTTTTCTTTTCAAAAAATAATTAAAGATGTTAACTTAAAGAAATACTAATGTTTATCAGTGGGTCGCAAGCTTTAGCATTATCAGAATCATCAGGAGGGCCTGTTAAAACACTGATTACTGTGCCCCATTCCCAGAATTTCTGATTCAATGTCAAAATGGGCTGAGAAATTACATTTCTAGAAAGTTCTCTGGTGAACTTGAAGCTACCACATTTTGAGAATAACTAACCTATACTATGAATAAGAAGAATGTTTTAAAACTTCTAGTTCGTTATTTACTTTACTGAACAGAGACTTTATTTTGGGTTAGATAACAGGGTGGTGATAACTAATTTGGTCATTATACTACAAAAGTTGCCATATATTGAGAATAAAAAGGAAATTTAAAGTCAATCTTTACCATTTTCCAAATTAGAAAATTAAATCAAGAGGATATAAGTGACAAAGAATTACTGAAAAAATTACATAACCATAAAAGACACAAAGTTTCTGATAAAAATGGGGCTAGAATTATCCCTTCAGTGCTCAATCTATCCCCAGTGTTGCCCCTAGATAATATAGTTCTCTTATCCAAATAGGCAAAGAAACAAAGAGATCAAGGAACACAGAAGTTAACCCTTGCCTAGACATTTGTGGGGAGATGGGCTCAGAAAATTGTGGAGATTTCTCAGAGTAAGTCATGACTCAATCAGTCAATCACATTGGCTTTAAGAAATTAGATGCTTATTATAGCTATAGATTTTTCTTTTCAATTATGCAGTTAATAAAGACTCATTAAAGTTGTCAAGAATCAATTAATTTCTCATTAATGCAGCCCAGGTTAAAGGAGACAATGAATACAAAGTCTGTTTATCTTTAGATTGTTCTGGATTTCCATTTAACAGTATTTAAAATATTTGTCTCGCAAACTGGAGCCTCACCTGCCTAATTGCTTAGTTTCAGTCATTTCTCATTAATATGTAAATCAACTTGTTCACATTCTAAGGTGAAGTAAAATACATCTGCAGGGGACGTGAAGGGTATGATGCAGAATTGCTTTGGGCAGTTTGTTGATGCAAATACATGGTTTGCTACTCCTTTATATTCATATCTCAGGAGAAGCTGCCTTATGAGATTTTAGGCAATTGTATTTTTGCTGTCCGACAGCAGTAAATTGGTTTGTTACTCTTAAATAGAATCAATCAACTGAAGTCAAATCATTTGGTAGAGGATCAGCAGGCACGGTCTGTCCTTGAGCCATGATGCCAAAGAGCTGAAATGTGTTTTGGTAAAGGTTTTATGTGCTGGGCTAAGAACTAGCTTCTCTACCGAGACCAAGAGATTTATACTCAGCGATTGGTAAAGAATGCTGATTTAAATTAGTTTTACTCCATAACTAAGAGAGGAAAGGTAACTGGTTTTAAAAACATATTAGAGTAAATTAAAATGTAAAAGAATGTGTACATTTATATACAAGAAAATATATAAATATATATTATACAAAACACATGCATGCACATATAGGACTCCTTGCAATAAGGAATATCCATCTGCCCCCTGAGCTAACTTTAATATACAGGTGCTGGTTCTAACATGGGACAATGTTCTTTGTAAAGTGCCTCTGGTGTTTCACTTAAAATTTACATAAGTTAGCTAGTTGGAGGCATTATCATTTATAGCCTTAGCAAAGAATAAAGCCTCCTGAGAGTGTAAGACCCTCTGGGGCACTATTAACTCTATTCACTTACCAAAAGAGTTAACCTACTTTCGAGAGTAATATTCTTTTTTTTTTTTGAGTTGGAGTCTCACTCTGTCGCCCAGACTGGAGTGCAGTGGCTGCTCCCGGCCACCGCAGCCTCGACCTGCTGGGCTCCGGCGATCCTTCCTCCTCAGCCTTCCAAGTAGCCGGAATTACAGGCATGCACTACCACACCCGGCTGATTTTTTGATTTATTGTAGAGATGAGGTCTCGCTGCCCAGGCGGGTCTCGAACCCGTGGGCTCAGGCAATCCACTCACCTCAGCCTCCCAAAGGCGCGGGATTACAGGCTGAGCCACCGAGCCCAGCTAAGAGTAATATTCTAATAGCAGTAGCATACATATTGTTCTTTTGTCTTAAATACATTTTTTCACCCCAAATTCTAAGCTCATGGTAAAACATAACCAAAAAACATATTCTAGATTCATAATCATGGATTTATTTTAAATATGCATAACAGCAGTGAGATTGAAATAGATTACTTTTTCATTTACGTTTTTTGACCAGTGACTAAAGTCGCTTGGATGTTGAGGCATGAAATAATTTCATGTGGTTCCCAGGCAAGTCTTCTATATCTACCAATGGAGTGCTATATCAACTGTCTTAAACAAACCACTACTATCATTTTCAATAAATGTGAATTATTACCTTTCAGATCCAGAAAACTAAGCTAAACATTGAGAAATATGTCAGGGAAATCAATTATCTATCCCATCTCAGACTTCAAAGGACTTACAATTTAGTTGGATGAACCCAGAACATAATTCACAGGGTTCAATGAAAAAATGAAAATGCAGAACTTCTCATTCAAAGGTTATTCAGGAATTCAAGACAGTAACAGCAGAAGAGTACGAAACCAGACACAGGTTTCCTCTGAGTGTAAGAAGACTCATGTGACTGCACACGTTACACACATTCATGAAGCCAGCACCGAATGAAACAAAAATAAATAAATATTGAGCATTTCTATGTGTAGATGTAATATGCTAAGTTTTTATTTCAGATTATCTCATTTAATCTTATAGTGACTTTGTGGAGTGGTTGTTGTTATCCACAGTTTATTTGAAAAGAAAATCAGGTTCAAAGAGGTTAAAGAATGGGTTATATTGCTAATGGGATTTGACTTTAAATCAGACTCTATTTTTTAGGCAAACCAGCTTAGAAAGACTGTGATGTAGCATTATTTCTGAAATATGCACTTATCCAGCTGTAAAATTAAATTAACCAGTTGCAGGGAGGGGAGAGATGGGTAACATTGTTGGTTTGACATTGTGTAGGAAAAATCTAATTAGTAAATTTAAATGTTTTTAATTTTTTTAATTATTGCAGTTTCTGACAGTTCAGCCAACCATCTTCCTCCCAGGCTGCCCTGGAACAATATGATATGGGATTGAAGGAAAGCTGATTAATAGCAGTGTCCTTGACTACAGGTTTCAACCCTTGCCCCTCAAGAGCTCTAGCAACTGCTATTAAAATGCTTCTAATTCCTCACAGCTGAGGACCAGTTTGTAGGAAGGAAAGAAGGACAGAAGTAACATCATTAATACCTTAAGGACAAAAATCACATCCAAAAATTGTGTTTCTTTGCTGATTTCCTTTGTTAGCACACAATGACTTGTGCACATAAGAATATTTATTCCCAAAATTATTTACTTGAATGCACTTGAATTATGTCAATTGTAGACTTCTACTTAGTAAGCATTCCATTACTACACTTGTCAAACATCTAACAAATAAGTACTGTATTTGCTGAGAATACATAACACAACAAAATTCTTACTGCTTAATGTTAGCTTAGAGCAATGAAGAAACCAGATTCCCCTGAATTTAGAGAATCTGAAAACAAATTGGCACATCAAAGCATACATTTTTAAAGTAATGTTTTTTACCACTCACTTAAAAAGGTTTGGTAAAATTAGCAGGTAAGCCTGGATCTTCTCATAGTACCAGAAAATAGGAAGTGCTCAAAAAAACACAATTATGAGGATATGACATAGAGGCAGCTGAGAGTGCTCTCAATGACCAAAGATAAACAACTTTAACACAAAAAATAAAATAATTGAATATAACCCAAAGTATAAAATAAATGTCCATAAGTCCATACTGGCAAACATAAAGATTGAATAAATAAATAAATAAAAGGGGAAGAATAGAGAAATGTATGTATAGAATTCCAAATTTTTTGTAAGTATTCTATTTTTAAGAAGAGGGAACATAATTTTATATCCCTGTAACATGGGCTATACATAACTCCTTTCTTCTAAAAAGCACGGCAGTAGGTGTCTTATAATAGTATTGGATGTGTGGGGGTTTTTTTGTTTTTTGTTTTTGTTTTTGTTTTTGTTTGAGTTGGAGTCTCACTCTGTCGCCCAGACTGGAGTGCAGTGGCCGCTCCCGGCCACCGCAGCCTCGAACTGCGGGCCTCCAGCGATCCCTCCACCTCAGCCTTCCAAGTAGCTGGAACTACCGCTACCACGCCCGACTGATTTTTTGATTTATTGTAGAGATGAGGTCTCGGCCAAGTTGCCCAGGCGGGTCTCGAACCCGCGGGCTCAGGCAATCCACTCACCTCAGCCTCCCAAGGTGGATGTGTGGTTTTTAATGTATTTTAGCATACATTATTCCTGATGAGAAATCAGCAAGCATGTTATTGATCTGTTGTATGTAATGTGTCATTTTTCTTTTGTTGCTTTCAACATTCATAGCTCCCTCTTTACTCCTCTTTTTCCATTCAGTACTTACAGTGTAACTGTGGCATGATTCTCCTTGCCCCTGCTTGGGATGCATTGAAATGTGTACATTAATGTTGTGTGATTTCTTTTTTTTAACCAAATGAGGGAAAGGCTCAGGTCATTATGTCTCAAAATGATTTTAACTTTTTTTCTGCCTTTCTCTTATTTTCTGAGACTCCAATTTTATGTACATTAGACCAATTGACATTATCTCTTCTGAGATTTTATGTATTTTAATAAATCATGTTCCTCTCTGTTCTTCAGATTGGACAGCTGTTACTAATACATTGTCAAGTTCACTGATTTTTTTTTGCCATATATATTCTTCTGTGGAGTGAGTCTAATCATGTTTTCTTGTAATTTTCAGTTCTTTTTAAAGTTTTTATTTCTGTGTTATTTCCTATCTGTTTACTCATTAAGACTATATTTTTCTTTAATCTTGGAAACATATTTATAAGAGCTGTTGTAAATTCTTTGCTTGCTATGTCCAAAATCTGAACTCACATAGAGTCACTTGCTATTTGCTTTACTTTTTTAAAATTTCACTACATTATTTGCATATTTCATAATTTGAGGGCTCAAACTAGTTATTTTAAATAATATGTTGTAGTGGTGATGTCTACTATTTTGTCATTTAGAGAATCATTGGACTTTGTTTCCTTGTTTGTTTGTTCTGGTAATTAATTCATTTGCTTAAAACCAAACTATCTATTTTTCTTTACATGGTATGCAGTAGCTAATACCACTTAGTTTTTCCATTGTCAAGCTGCCGATAGTCTGACCTCCTGAAGGTCTCTTCTGAGCCTGTTCAGTTTATTTTCAGTCAAGAATATCAGAGTTTGTATGCATATTTGTAGATATTCTTCCTGTGGTTCTCTTGGTTTTATTAGATCTCTCATAAATTTTAGTTGCTTTTCTATCCTGACTAAGACTTCAGCTCTCTGCCTCCAAAGATGACAATAGACTATGGAATGCACTTAATAAAAAAAGGTATTAATTTTCAAACCTCACTTAGTGAAGTTCTACCTTTAAAGAATAGATTTCTCTCTTACCCTAATTTTTGACTGTGCCCAGGCTGTCCCCTTACATCTGACATTTGTTGGATAGCCAGAGACATAGGCAGAATTTATACGCAGATTTTGTATTTTACTTTTTCTGCAGCTTCTTGCTTCTGGAAATCCCTCCCTAAACTAAGTGTACTTAGCTTCCCTACTCAGCCACATTCACCTGAATAGTATTTTAGGTTTTCATCACCTAAGTTGCAGGGGGTTGGGGAATGCCCTCATGCAAAGTCTACAAACTCACACTTATCTATAATAGTTCTAGTCTTTCAAGGGTAAATCTCTGATTTCTGCTTGCATTTAGTCACTTTACATTTTCTTGAAAGATATTTTTTAATTGATACATAATATCTATACATATAAAGGAATATTCCAAAAAGTGGAATCGTATTTGGAGGGCACGACTCTTGTAGTACAGATTTCTCCTTCTGCATGAGGGATTTAGAAACCAGTTGGTATTAGTGTATCAGTTACCAGTTGTTGTGAGAGGCTGTGTTTGACTTCAGTACATTTTCTTTTCTTTTTTTTTTTTTTTTTTTTTTGAGATTTTTTTTTAAAAGCATTTGCCCATTTCATAATGGGTGATTTACATGCATACATTCCCACACTGCACAGATAGATCAGCAGTTTTTGACCATAAACAGCATGATCCCTGTGCCCCACCCTCTCTATTCACCCTAATCTTGCCCCAAGCGACTTTGTTTTGTTTCCCAGGATGAAAAAAGTCCTCAAAGGGAATCATTTTGCAGATGTGGAAGAGGTGTAACAAAAATAGCAGAAACATTAACAGACATCAACATGGATGAGTTCAAAAACTGTTTTGAGCAGTAGATAAATTGTATTGATAGATGTATGCATCAAATAAAGAGGACTTTGAAGGTGACTGAAATTTAAACATGTAAGAATAAATACACAATTTTTAATAAATAAATTCAATTTTTGAGTGGTCCTATATGGGATAGAGTCTAATGTTTTGATATATGTATACAAAATACAATGATCAGATTTTGGTAAGTAACATACTATTATTTGTGTTGATAACTTCTACATATTTTGAAATATACAATATTGTTAACTATAGTCACCCTCTTGTGTAATGAGCTAAGATAACTTATTCCTCCTATTTAACTATAACTTTGTACCCATTGACCAATGGGTTGATATCACCCTACCTCCTACCCTTTGTAGCCTCTAGTAACCACTATTATATGCTCTACTTCTATGAGGTCAACTTTTAAACATTTCACATTATGAGTGATGTTATTTGGAATTTGTCATTCTCTGCCTGGCTAATTTCACTTGCCATAATGAAAACAGATTTTTTAACAATATTTTATTCAATATTCATCATTATTATCCTTGGGAGGATTCACAGAGTTTTCACTTTGCCATTACCGGAAGCCAGAACCTTATCCCTATTATTGAAATGTCTTACCAGATATTAAATATTTTTGTGCACTTGTGTATTCTTTTGGACTTTCTACACTATACCAGTCCAATTATATCATTGTTATTTTAATATTTCTATATATTCAAGCTCCATTCATTATTTTTTAAATTTTGAAATTGAAATGTATGATTATTTTTATCTAGCTTTATTTTATGCCATTATTTGTTCAAGTTTTTCTGCTCAATAAAATTTTGTTATTATTTTTATAGTGCTATACATTTTTTATCAGTTTATGTTTATATAATATTTGATAATATTGGTTGTTATGAATCAAATCTTTTCATTATCTTTCCTATTGGTTATTCTTATAAAATAATAAAATACTAATTTTTTGTAATTTTTATTAACAGCCATCTCACTGAACTGTTATTATAATTGATTTTCAGTTGATTCTCTTGGGTTTTCTCTGTAGGCAGTGATTATCTGGAAATAATTAATGATATTTTCTTTTTTATAGTGCTGTAATCATGTCATTACTCATTCCCTGTGGGCAGGCTGTCTTTTGCTCTATGCAACACTTGGAGCAGTACTCAACCGTTATTTGCACTCCCCACTCCCACTCAAAACATTCTACTCTACCTTCTTGGTATCCAATATTTCATAGAGGTGACTTATTAGGTGGTTTGCATTGCATACTGCCCTTTACACATAAAAAACTTATTAAACATTTCTTCTTAAAATCATCATCTAGGCCAAGGTACCCCAACCCTGGGCCTCTGACCAGTACTAGTCCAAGACCTGTTAAGAACCGGGCTGCACAGCAGGAGGTAAGCAAAGGGAGAACAGAGCTCCATCTTCTGTCAGATCAGCAGTGACATTGTATTCTCATAGGAGCAAGAACCCTGTTGTAAACTGTGCATGCAAGGGATCTATGTTGCGAGCTACTTAAGAGAATCTAATGCCTGATGATCTGAGGTGGAGCTGAGGTGGTATTCCAGTACTGGGGAGCGGCTGCAAATACAGATTAATATTAGTGAGATTTGACTGCACATCCCTCCCGCCACTCTATCCCTACCCCTGGTGGAAAGATTGTCTTCCACAAAACCAGTCCCTGATGCCAAAGAGGTTGGGGACCGCTAATACAGGTTACTAAATATAGATTTGGAATCTCATTCTGACATTCCTGTGTTGACAATCTTTTTTCTTTCCCACTAGCACTTGCTCTCTAAATTACCTCTGGATTTTCTTCTCTCTGTCCTAAGTACCATTTCACCTTAGGCTGAGGATATTTCCCTCAGAGGTAGAAGAAGTTGGATGTTTGGATGTTTTGCTTCTGAATAAACAAACACTCAAACAAAATAAACAAAAAGGTTATTGATATGTTACAGTGTCTTAGAATAAATCCTGAAAAAAAAGAATATCTCGGTAATGACAATTATCTTTGTCTTATTCCTGACATAAATGGGAACACCAACAATATTTACTCTTCATAAACAGTATCATTTTGGATTATGATTTGAGATTGAAATGTTTTATCATGCAAAGAAAGTATGTTTTAATTACTGATTTAAGACTTAAGGAAAGTATGTTGAATTGATTAAATTGTAACGTTCGTATCTCTCACAATTTCTTATTTAACTTACTGATGAGATGCATTATATGCATATATTTCCTAATATTAAGCAACCTTGTATTCTTGGAATATAGGCCAGTTATAATCAATAAGTAATCATTTAATAAATGGCTGTATTATTTTTATTTATTTACATATTTTAGACTTTTTGCATTTGTATTTATAAGTGAAGTTTATTAAATTTGTCAGTAGTTTTCTTTTTTTCACATCACATATGAATGAGGTTTTGTGTCTGTGTGTTTTTTAGCAACTAGCATTAAACCCTCTAAGAGAAAAAGAATTGTCATTTTATTTTGTTTGTTTGGAGGAGAGGAGGTGAATATATTTATAAGTAAACCTTGAAAAAAGCCAAATAAAAGAAAAAATAATGTTCAAAAAAGAGCAGAACAATGAGATTCTTGGGGTGTGTGTGTGGGGGGGGGTTATATTAAGCAAGGTCAAGAATGAATTTTAATATGTTGATTATATTTTATAATCATATATGAATACATAATAGTTATATTGTTTGTTTATTTTTTAAATGTCAATCTTTTCTAATTATTCAATGTTTTAAAAACTGAACTAAGTAATTTTTCATGGAAAGGTATATGATTACATAACACTCTAAGACTTTATTTGAAATTGTCTTCTTGCTGAATTCACATACATGGTAACTTCTTTAGTAATATATACATTACTTTCTTGTTTGTAGAGTTTAATGTTCAAGAAACTGTAAAATCAGTCTGAACTTTGTTCTATTTATACAATATATTGTTTTAATTTGTTTTGTTTTCTGAATACATATGTCTCTGTTCCTAAAAATTTCAATTATTTTCCAAGAAATGTCTGATAATTTGCCATAAATTTTATATGGTATCTAAATGTTTTATATTAGATAATATAGTGGTTTTTTAGAATAGGTAAGTTTTAATCTATTACAATTTAATAATTCTTTTTCTTTTGCCTTTGGGCACATGATGACATAATGGTTACATAGAGAGTATGACTTCTGGTGCCAGACTGCTAACTTGGAGATCTTGCTCTTCCACTTTCTTAACATGCTTAAGCATGTTACTTGTCCTCTCTGTTCCTCAGTTTATCCTACTATAAAATACATATAGTAGAATAACAACAAACAGGATTGTTGTGAAGTTCAAATAAGTTAGAGCACTCAGAAGAGTGCATGGTGTGTAGTAGACATTCATTGTTAGCTATTTCTATGTTTTCTCTGTTTCTGGCTATTCTTAAGGTTTATCAGTCCCTTTAAAATCCTACCATTTTGTACGGTTTTAACATATTATGCATTCTTTACATTCAAACTTTGCTTTCATTGTTGCTGTCTATATTACTTATTAAAATGTCTGCATTGCCTAATCTGGTTGCAATACTTCTAATGAAGATTCAAATACTACTTCTGAATTTAAGTTATTCTTCCATTTTTTTTCTCATATCAACACAATCTCTTTTGTCTCCACTTACTGTATTTCAATCTTGATCACACTCTTTTTATCACTCCTGCCGTGTCACTTTTTTATTCCCATGGAAGTCGTGTTTTAAATATATTTCAAGTCCAAAGCAAAGGTTTTCCTTTTTTTTTTTAAGTTAAGGGGATACAGGCACAGATTACTTACATAGGTATTTTGCATGATAGTGAGATGTGGGTTTTTATTGAACCTATCATCCATATCGTGACCATAGTACCCAATAGATAGTTTTTTGGCCTTTGCCTTTCCACTTAAGAGTCTGCAATATCTGTTGTTTTCATCTTTATGTCCGTGTACACTGAATGTTTAGCTTCCACTTATAAGTGAGAACATGGGGTATTTGGTTCTTTTGTTTCTGTGTTAATTTACTTAGAATAATGGCCTTCAACTGCATCGGTTTTGCTGCAGAGGACTTGATTTCATTCTTTTTTATGGTTGTATGGTATCTCATGGTGTATATGTACCATATTTTCTTTATCCAGTCCACTGTTGATGGGTACCTAGGTTGTTTCCTTGTCTTTGCTATTATGAATAGTGCTGAAATAAACATACAAATGCAGATTTATTTTTGGTAGAATGATTTGTGTTTCTTTGGGTATATATCCAAGAATGGGATTGCTGGGTTTAGTGGTATTTGTATTTTAGTTATTTTAAAAAATCTCCAAACTGCTCTCTGCAGGGATTGAACTTGTTTCCATTCCCATCAACAGTGTATGAGCATTCCCTTTCTCCACAAGCTCGCTAAAAACTGTTGGTTTTTTTAAGCCAGGCTCGGTGGCTAAGCCTGTAATCCCGCGCCTTTGGGAGGCTGAGGTGAGTGGATTGCCTGAGCTCGCGGGTTTGAGACCCACCTGGGCAACTTGGCGAGACCTCATCTCTACAATAAAGCAAAAATTAGCCAATAAAGCAAAAATTAGCCGGGTGTGGTAGCACGCGCCTGTAGTTCCAGCTATTGGAAGGCTGAGGCGGAAGGATCGCCGCAGCCCAGCAGGTTGAGGCTGCGGTGGCCGGGAGCGACCACTGCACTCCAGTCTGGGTGACAGAGTGAGACTCCAACTCAAAAAAAAAAAAAAAGTTGGTTTTTTAAATTTATTGATACTAGCCATCCTGATATCTAGGAATGATAGGAAATGAAATCTCATTGTGATTTCGATTGGCATTTCTCTGATGATTAGTGATGTTGAGTTTTTACATTTGTTTGTTGGCCATTTGTGTGTCTCCTTTTGAGAAGTATCTGTTCATGTCCTTGCCCATGCTTTAATGGGGTTATTTATTTTCTTCTTGTTGATTCATTTAAGTTCCTAGTAAATTCTGGATATTAGCCCTTTGTTGATTGCATAGTTTAAAAATGTTTTCTCCCCTTCTTTAGGTTGTCTGTTTACTCTGTTGATAATTTATTTTGTTGTATGGAAATTCTTTAGTTTAATTAGGTCCTACTTGTCAATTTTTGTTTTTGCTGCCTATGCTTTTGAGGACTTCGTCATAGATATTGCCTAGGCCAATATCTAAAAGAATGTTTCCTAGGTTTTCTGTTGGAGTATTTATAGTTTGAGATTTTATATTTAAGTCTTTAATCCATCTTGAGTTAATTTTTGTATATGGTGAAAGATAGGGGCCCTGTTTCTTTCTTCGGCATATTTATTTTTGCCAACTTTGTCGAAGATCAATTTGTTGTAGATGAATAGTTTTATGGCTTCTTTACTCTTTTGCATTCACCTATATGTCTATTTTTGTACCAGTACCATGCTGTTTTCATTGCTGTAGCCTTATAATAAAGTTTGAAGTTAGGTAGAGTAATTCCTCCAGCTTTGTTCCTTTTGTTTTGCATGTTTTGGCTATTCAGGTTCTTTTTGGTTTTCATATAAATTTAAGAATTGTTTTTTTCTAATTCTGTAAAGAATGATGCTGGTAGTTTGATAGGGATTGCGTTGACTCTGTAGGTTGCCAAAGCATCTGCTTTCAAATATCTATTCCTGTAGGCTGTAGTAGACCTTTTTCAAATGTGTTGCCTCCTACACATTCTAAGGACTATGATCTATTTCTCTTGTGTTATAAGCTATTTTCGCCTCCCCCACTCTCCCACCATCACAACTACCACCTTCTTTTTAAAATTCCAGAACAGAAAAAGGAGTATTTGGGTCATGTAGGCAGATCTTCTTTGGTCCCCCTTTCTGTCCATCTGAGTATGTGGTCTTCCTCAACCAGCTGAAGAGCTGGTTGGTGTAAATTTATTCTATCCCTTCAATTTTATCCAGCTGAGGGGCAGATAAGAAGTACGTAATTTGACCTTATTCTGTATATGTCTAATATCTTAAAGCAGCCGGCCAGGTTCAGTGACTCAGCCTGTAATCCCAGCACTCTGGGAGGCCAAAGTGAGTGAATTGCCTGAGCCCGAGGGTTCAAGACCAGCCCGGGCAACTTGATGAGACCTCATCTCTACAATAAATAAAAAATTAGCTTGGCATAGTAGCGCACACCTGTCCGGCTACTTGGTAGGCTGCGGTGGAAGGATCACCAGAGCCCAGCAGGTCAATGCCATGAATGTACCACTGCACTCCAACCTGAGCGACAGAATGAAGCTCCAACTCAAAAAACAAAAATAAAAATAAAATAAAGCAGCATCACAGGGTAGTCCTAATGTTCACAACAGCCTTGATAGCAGAAACTAGCAGGACAGTAGGAGATTTACCATGGAAGAAGCCTGGAGCCCACAAACTAGTGTGAAGACTAAAGCAGAAAGGTAAAGATAGAAAATTGACTAATAGTCTTTTTAATTTCACATAAGAAATGATGTTTTTCTTTCTCACCTATGATTATCTAGGACCATATTTTCTGATTTGTTCAGGACAGGCTAGATTATGCCCATTTAGTGATCATACTCATTTACTCTCAAAAGTGTTTCTGTTTAGATAATATGTGATACTCTCCAGTTACAGATAGATTAAAAAGCTTCTAAGCAGTCAGATTAACACAAACAGGGAATTAGGCATTATGTGTAACAAATTATCCTGTTTTCCTCAAGTCTACAATAAATTCTGTGCTAAGCAATTTTGGATTTCGATAGAATTATCAGTTCATTTCTTTTGTCTTGAAAAAAAAAAGAATGAACATATGAGCAGGAATAACCCTGAATATGCTCTTTTTCCTAAGAAGCAAAATTGCCAAAAGGCAATTGAGGAATATATCAAATTGCACTTTTTCTGGAAATTGTCTAAATAGTTTGTTCTCACTCTCACCTCAGCCCTCACTAGTGTATATTGCTCCTCTGTGATCATTGTGAAGTGACAATTATCCATAATCTCTTCCTGACTAGAATAAATTGTGTTTGAGGAGAGTCTAAAACTTTCTGGACCTTAGTCTATCCTCTGTAATATGAAGAGTTTGTAAAGAGATAGCTAAATTTTCTGCTAAAAATATATAAATATAAGATTCTATTTCCCCACAATGATGTAACTTCTATGTCCCCAGCTACAACCCCATGGTTGTGAACATTTCTTCAAAACAAAATGCTATTTCCTTCCCGCTATTAACAATTAGAGTACTTTCCTTTGAGCAAGATGTACATTCCAATTGCTCTATTCCAGTCAATTACATCCCTCTAAGTTGCAGTAAAATGTTGTGTTTAATTTATCTTTTTGTGTTAAATTTTCAAAGCCATTCATTTATTATCCATTATCTGTGATTTACTTTATAAACATTTGAGACCACAAACAATATTCTACCCATCTTTCTAACTGATTCCTTATAGAATAGCTAAATATCAGCAATCACTCCTTCTGTTTCTTTCCTTCAATATTTCTCAAATCCGACTAGATATTTCCCTCAGTCCTTCAAATTTGTTCTAAGAGCTCCTTGACCAAGAATCTTCACACAGCTCTCTTCTTAATCTTTCCCTGCCATTTGCCAGGAGTCCTTAATTTTAGTGTCATGAGACTAACCAAGAAAATACTGTTGTTTTTTTTCCTCCTCTGTAGAACCAATTTTTCAAATCCTACATTATTTCTCCTTTTTCAAAGTTATATACATCAACTAAAAGAAGAGATTGGAGCAAAATCTTTGCTCTCCAGACTTTGTTTTTCCTACAAAGAATTTTGAAGTCATTAGAGACAGAGTCCAGATTTATACTCATGTAGGTTATGAAAGAAACCATCTGACTTTCTTGACTGTTTAGGCCATGATTAACAATAGTACATAAATCATGATTTCTATTCAACAAAGGCAGTTTTTAAAATTTGGGCACTAGTTGCGTGTTCCTGGGGAATTAAAATCTTCTCTCCTTCAAGTTCTTTCCTCTGTTCTTCTCTACATAGGGGAGGTAACTTTGCTCACATCTGTTTCTGCGACTTTCTGCATCTCACTGCCCTTTCTCTTCTTTTGTCATTTTCAATGAAATTTAAACTTCCATTAAACATTTGAAAAGCATTAAGGGAAAAAATGAACTATAAGTGTCTATCTTCAAAGGACAAAAGGCAATGAAAGTTAAGGAAATAAGATATGTTTAGTATCCCACTTTATGACAACCAAAGATTATATGAGACCAAAATGAAAATGAAATAAGGTATTTTTATGAAAATTTGTGAAAATTTTACATGTGAATTCCAACCTGTTATTAAAATTTTCTGAGCCAGACAGAAAACTGAATGCAGACAAGGAACAGCACTCAATGACAGTGACATTTCCTGACAGAGCAATTCTTTGCATATCAACAGTGTTAATTATATTCAATCTGACAGCAGCAGTTTAACCCATTCACCAGAGGAAAGTGCTTCTTATAAGACCAGTGATCTAAGCATTCATTTGGATGCTAATCTACATTGGCAATATATATTTAAAATGTACAGTTAATTTTCCGTGGCTAATGTATGAATGATAAACATAATTTTGCATCAATGCTGTAGAATAAGGGGTGTGTGTGTGCATGTATGTAAGTAAAATATGAGGTGTCTAAATTTGGGAACCTCACATAAAACTACATTAAACAATTTAGATACTCCATCAAGCACATGAAATTTTTTGTTTCATGTTGCCTGCAAAGCAATATTTTGCTAATCCTAGTCAGAGCATATAGTATAAAAAATGGTAATATTTAGTAAATAATATCATGTCTATACAACAAAAACCAAACTGAGATTATTCAGCCAAAAGTACATTGTATAACTGAAAGTATAAAGATTGAATGTTTAGCATGATTAAATAAAAACTTTTACCTTGGTACAGCTCCTTCTCACCAAATGAACACTGGACTTCCCTCTGTACCTGGCTCCCCACATACACACTTACTCCTTTCAGGGATTAAAGCTCTTATTTAATGATTGTAATGAGTAGGAATTTTGCAAATTCTGCTCTGTGTTAAAAGTGACAAATTAAAAGGGAGCATATGGAGAACATTTTCCTTTCAAGGTAAAAGTAAGCAGACAGGAAAGACTTGACCTTGAACATTTCCTTAAGCATGTACTTAGTGTAATGCTTTAACACAAAATGACTCTTTAGTCTATCAACGCAGAAAATGATTTATCTTAAAGCTATAAGATAAATGAAGATATTTATTTGTAAGGAAAGTCCAGAGTTTAATCAGGCAACTAACAAAGAGTGGTGCTGCAGTTTGGAGATTTATCTTTCAAAAACTCATGTTGAAATGTTATCCCAAATGTTGGAGGTGGGGTCTAATGGGAGGTGTTTGGGTTACAGGGATGGATCCCTCATAACTGGCTTGGTGACATCCTCCCAGTGATGAACAAGTACTTGCTTTATTAGTTTCTGAGAACACTCATTGTTGTAAAGAGCCTGGCCCCTTCTCTCTTTCTCTCTCTTGCTTCCTCTCTCACAATGTGAGCTCTGCACTACCAGCTCCCCTTCACTTTCTGCCATGAGTGGAAGGCAGCCTGAGGCTTTTACCAGATACCCAGTCTTCCAACCAGCAGAATCATGAGCCAAATAAGCTTCTTTTCTTTATACATTATTCAGCATCAGGTATTTCTTTATAGCAACACTAAACCGACTAAGACAAATGGTTTGCAGAATTTGGAAGACAGAAGCCACAGAGGCCATCTCTCTGTTGCAGCTTAAGGTTCTCCTTAGCATGGGCCCTGCCGCCTTTGCATTCTTAAGTTAAATAGAAAGCATTACTATCATGTTTTGAGTTATTTGTGATTCATGAAATTATTTATAGTCACTTATAGACAAGTTTGTTTGGATCTACATAAAGATCTTTTTCTTAAAGCTTGGATTATGCTGATTTTAAATACTCTAGATTTCAGCAAGTTATAGTTCATACTTCCTAGCATTGTTAGTATTGGCTGAAAAAGTTTATAGTATTTTGAAATATCTTACTCAATTTTGCCTTTCTATCTTTTGTTTTAACATATTAAAATAACTCCTTATTCTAGACACATTCTAGCACAGTGTTGCCACCTTTTATGGAGCCTTTGTGACATAAAGCGGGCTGGTATCTATGGTATCTCAGCAAAACAGTCCGATTAATCCCAGTTGGTAATAGGCCATAGTAAAATTGACAGTTTTTCCTCTTATTAAGTGATTATATAAACACTGAGCATTATTAATTTCCTTAATTTTTATTATGTCAGGGTCAGTTAGAAACACCACATTAACTACATGCCTGAGACAGCATGACTTGTGAGTTGTTAGGAGAAGATTCAAATGAATACAAAACATAGAAACATTCTGGACTCTAGTTATGAAGTTGACACAGCTGAGGTTCCTCTCTCATAAATATAGCTCATCCCACATAAGGAGACACATAGAAAATATTTCCTGAGCAAACTTTACAGTCTATTAGGTATAGGCAATGTGAAAAACTGTTAGGAAATTTATAACCAAAGATATCTTGGACAAACACCTAGAAAATTTTTGCCAAACTTTTGAAAGGCAAATTTCTCCAGATAAGTTTTCAATTTTACTTACAGATGTCTTTAGTAAAGAATAGGAGATCTTAAAGTCCATACTGTAAAATCTGGAAGCTGTTCTTTGTGTTTAAACTCTCTTGATTTCGTCAGCTATTATAAAGATGTTATATTCTAAGCATGCTGTTGAAAAAGAAAGGGAGGCAAGAGCTTACTAAAGAAAATACTTTTCTCAGGAAACTTACAATTAAGGTCAGTATCAGTAGCTATAAATATTAATAAAACAAAAAATTTAGGTCTCTGATACATTTAGTGTTAATTTTTGTGTATGGGGATAGATAGGGGTCCTGTTTCCATCTTCTGCATGTGGTCAGCCAGTTTTCCAGAACCATTTACTGAATAGGTTCTCCTCTCCCCAGTGGTAGGTGGTGGAGGCTTTGTCTAAGATGAGTTTGTTGAGAAATTGAGGTTTTGCTTCTGGAAATCAATTCTATTCCATTGGTCTATATGCCTGTTCCTGTACCAATACCAAGCTGTTTTGATTATTGTAGCTTTATATTAAAGTTTGAAGTCTAGTTATGTGATACCACCTGATTTGTTTTTGTTTTTTGTTTTTTGTTTTTGTTTTGCTGAGGATTGTTCTGGCTATTCTTGGTTGTTTGTGTTTCCATATGAATTCCTGTGTTGTTTTTTTCTAGGTCTGAGAAGAATGTTGCTGGTAATTTGATGGGCATTGCATTAAATCTGTAGATTGCCTTAGATATTTTTACACTTGTTTGTGTCATCTTTGATTTCTTTGAGCAGTGTTTTGTAGTTTTCATTGTAAAGATCTTTCACGTTTCTGGTTAGGAAGATACCAAGGTATTTCATTTTTTTGTGGTTATTTTGAATGGGATTATGCTTTTTATTTGAGTTTCTGTTTGTTTATTATTGGTGTAAATGTAAAACCTCAAACCATAAGAGCCTTAGAAAATGAAGGACATACCCTCATGGAAATCGGAACTGGCATCCAATCCCTGAACAAAACCTAAAACTCACAGGCCATAAGAGAGAAGATAGACAAGTGGGACCTCATTAAACTGACAAGCTTCTGCAAAGCCAAAGAAAACATCAAGAGGTCAGGGAGACAGCGTACAGACTGGGAAAAAGTATTTGCCAACTCCAGGTCTGACAAAGGCTTGACATCTTGGATCTACAAGGAACTCAAACATGCTGAAAAGAAAAAAACAAACAACCCCATTATAAAATGTGCAATAGATATAAACAGACACTTCACAAAGGAAGATATCCGAGCAGCCAACAGACACATGAAGAAATGTTCAACCTCACTAATCACCAGGAAGATGCAAATCAAAACCACACTGAGATAGCACCTACCTCCAGTCAGAATGGCAATTATCAACAACTCAAAAAATAACATCTGCTGGAGAGGGTGCGGTGAAAAGGGAACACTTCTACACTGTTGGTGGGAGTGCAAACTAGTGCAACCTCTGTGAAAAAGAATATGGTGATTCCTAAAAGCTCTAAATATTGACCTCCCATATGACCCTGCAATCCCCCTACTGGGAATATACCTAGAAGAACTCAAATCACTCTATAAAAAAGATACCTGCACACATATGTTTATCGCAGCATTGTTCACAATAGCAAGAACCTGGAAGTAACCATGTTGTCCATCAAAAGAGGACTGGATTAAAAAAATGTGGTATATATACACGATGGAATACTACACAGCCATAAAAAATAACAAAATCATGAATTTCGCAGCAACCTGGATGGAGCTAGAGTCTATAATACTGAGTGACCTCTCACAGAAACAAAGATCTGAGTATCACATGTTCTCACTCATATAGTGGACCTTGAACATCCAATGTAATACTATAAGAAAATGACTGACAGTGGTGGGAAACTATGGAGGGGGAGGGGAAGGAAGATGGGATTAACAGTAGTAAATATTTGTCTGGAGATGGGGAGACACCTCTTATCAACAAGGGTGCCTGAATGAAGCATATGTGCATACCTAACACTTAACTGTACCCCACAATATCATAATAAAAAATATTGATTATAAAAAATAAATAACTTAATTAATTAAATAACTACAAATATATAGATTGTTTTAGCATAAACAATAAAACGTAGAATAGGAAAAGTCAGAGGAGACTCCTAAAAGCCTATGAGTAATATTTCTGTTTTTTCTTGTTTGGTTTATATGTGAATTTTTGTTATTTGTGTGTTTGGCTTAATTGGTATTCCATATTACTAAATTAGTTAATGAAGACAGGGTTTACACCTCTACATGAAACACTTAAGAAAGTACTAAACACAGAAGAAAAGGAAAAAAGAACAACATTCTTCACAAGAGTACAGGAAAAAGAATAAAATATACATGAACCAACCCCAAAACCAAAAGAAAGACAAAAAAACCAAGTGGAAGAACAACAACTCTATAAGAACTCTATGATAGGGACGAGCTCTCACATTTCAATAATTAGCCTGAATGAGAATAGACTAAACGCACCACTGAAAAGACATACAATGGTAAAATGGATAAAATATCACCAGGCAACAATATACTGCCTTCAAGAGACCCATCTCCCTAGAAAGGATATACACAGACTCAAAGTAAGAGGATGGGAAAGAAATTTTCAGGTGAATGGAATACAAAAGAAAGGAGTCGCGATTCTAATTTGAGACAAAATACCATTTAAGCTATCAAAAATTAAAAAAGATACAGAGGGCCACTACATAATGATAAAAGATTCACTCCATCAACAAGAAATATCTATACTAAACATATATGCACCCAACATAGGTGCACCAACTTTCATAAAGCAACTTATAGGAAAAATAAAGAAAGA
>NW_007255852.1:347827-463008 GCF_000164805.1 Carlito syrichta | reverse complement strand
GGAACAAACATTTCAGGAAATCATTCAAGAAAACTTCCCTCGTCTCATCAAGGATAAAAAATCCAAACACAAGAGATTCAGAGAACCCCTGCAAGACAACAAATGAGAAGACCAACTCCCAGACACATGATAATTCGCCTAAAAAAAGTAGCTATAAAAGAAAAAATCCTATAGGCAGCAAGAGAAAAAGGCCAGACTACCCACCAGGGAAAACCAATTAGAAAAGCAGCAGATTTATCCACAGAAACCCTTCAGGCTAGGAGAGCCCAGAGCCCTATCTTCAAAGTTCTAAAAGAGAAACAATTTCACCCAAGAATAAACTACCCAGCCAAACTAAGCTTCATTAGTGAGGGAGAATTGAAATCTTTTCCAGCTATCCAATCCCTAAGAACCTACACTGCCACCAGACCATCTCTACAAGAAACACTTAAGAAAATACTGAAAATAGAAGAAAAACAAAAAAGAACAACAACATTCTTCACAAGAGTTTAAAAACACACATGAACCAACTCCAAAACCCAAAGAAAGACAACAAACAAACAGGAACAACTCTGTAAGAACCTTATGACAGGGATCAACTCTTGCCTTTCAATTATTAGCCTAAATGTGAACGGACTAAATGCACCACTGAAAAGACATAAAATGGCAAAATGGATAAAATATCATCAGGCAACAATCTATTGCCTTCAAGAGACTCATCTCACTAGAAAGAACACCCACAGACTCAAAGTAAGAGGATGGGAAACAAACTTTCAGGTGAACAGAATACAAAAGAAAGGAGGAGTAGCGATCTTAATTTCAGACAAAATACCCTTCAAGATATTAAAAATCAAAAAAGATACACAAGGCACTACATAATGATAAAAGGCTCAATCCATCAACAAGAAATATCTATCCTAAACATATATGCACCCAACATAGGTGCGCCAACTTTCATAAAGCAACTTCTAGGAAAACTAAAGAAAGATATTGACTCTAACACCATCATAACTGGGGACTTTAATACCCCACTCACAACCCTAGACAGATCATCAGGACAAAAAATCAGCAAGGAGATGGGGAACCTCAATGTGACTTTGGACCAAATGGACTTAATTGATACCTACAGAACACTCCATCCAAAGACCACAGAATATACATTCTATTCATCACCGTATGGAATGAATTCTAAGATCGACCACATAATTGGCCATAAATCAAGCATAAGCAAATTTAAAAGGACCGAAATTTTACCATGCACCTTCTCAGACCACAGTGAAATAAAAATAAATATTAACACCACCAAGGTCCCCCCAAATCCCACAAAGACATGGACACTAAACAACATGATGCTAAACAACTCCTGGGTCAATGATGAAATCAAAACAGAGATCAAAAGATACCTGGAAACAAATGAAAATGAAGAAATATCTTACCAAAATCTCTGGGACACCTTGAAAGCTGTAGTAAGAGAGGAATTTATATGCCTACAAACACACATGAAGAAAATGGAAGGAACACAAATTAACAGCCTAACAAGCCACCTAAGGAAGCTGGAAAAGCAAGACCACAAAATCCCTAATTTCAGCAGAAGAATCCAGATGACCAAAATAAAAGCCCGAAAGGACATAGAAGACAAAAAGATACTACAAAAACTCAATGAAACAAAAACTGGTTCTTCGAAAGGATAAACAAGATCAATGGTCCACTAGCTAGGCTGACCAAGAAAAAACAAGAAAAAAACCCAAATAAGCACAATCAGAAACACAAAAGATGCAGTCACATCTGACCCTGAAGAAATACAAAAGATCATTAGAGACTACTATGTACACTTGTATGGAAACAAACTTGAAAGCCTTAAGGAAATGGAGGACTTTCTGACATCACACAACCTATCTAGGTTGGAACAAGAAGAAATTGAGACCCTAAATAGACCAATAACAATCAAGGAAATCAACTACGTAATAAGAAAACTACCTACCAAAAAAAGCACTGTAGTTCTGGCTACTAGGAAAGCTGAGGCAGAAGGATCACTGGAGCCTAGCAAGTCAATGCTACAGTAGCCATGAGCATGCCATTGCACGCCAGCTTGGGCGACGGAGTGAGACTCCAACTCAAAAAAAACAAAGAACAAGTACATAGTGGTAACCACAATAATTTCATTCATTTATGTGGCATTTTATAGTATTCAAGGATTATTTGCTCAGATAGTCTCTTGTTTTATCCTTCAAAACACTCTTGTGAAAATACCATAGAAATTTTCATCATTTTTATTTTATACAAAACAATAAATACAGCCAGACAGCTTGAGATGAGAGGGCTGGTAAATGGTAGGTGGAGGATTGGAAGTCAGAAGCTTTGCTATTAATGAGTGTGCATCAGCTGTTTTGAAAAACAGTAGAAAATGGTTGTGATTATCTATGTGTGTTATAGTTAGGTGGAATCATAGGAAAAAATTGAAGGAGAGTCAAATAATGGGGGTGAGTGCAGCAGAGGTTCTCAAATCTGTAAGAGCGCTCAAGGGGAGAAAGCTCAGAATAAGCATTACGTAAAATTTTGAAGGAAACACTTGTTCCCAGCTATGTTTTGAAGAAAAACGTCAATAACAATAAAATAATCAAAGATTGCCATTAGTAGAAAACAAAGAGGAAGATGCACTATTCAGCTGCAGGGGCAGTCATTTTTAGACCTGAACAACAGAGGCCTCTTCATACCAGACCAGGTATCTGTGTGTCTACCTGTAGCTCATGCTTCAGAATTCGTGACCCAGTGGTCCCAAGCACATCAGAGGACATGCTCACTCAGTCCTCTTCCTTGGGCTCATTTTCCTTGCATGTGGGAGGAGTTGTTGATGTGTGTGTGTGTGTGTGTGTGTGTGTGTGTGTGTGTGTGTGTGTGTGTGTCAGGGTTACTATCTTGTGCAGACGGATCTGGGATGGGAAAAGAGCATACAACTCTGAGAGGCCTGGAAATTTTAAATGTGAACTTGGTTTTTCAGGATGTTTAAAAGATGTATTTGTGAAGAAGGTAGGAAGATTAGCATAGTACAGAGGGTGCCAAAAAAAAATGTACACACATTTTAAGAAAGGAAAAACTATATTAAAATAGTAATACTCAATAAGATGAATACAAGTCATGTTTGACTTCTGCAATTACAAGAGGTGCTCAAAGTGGTTACCATCAGTATCCAGACACTTCTGATTATGGCGAACATCTCTGAACATTTCTTAAAATGTGTATACATTTTTTTGGTACCCTCTATACATTAACAGACTACCCACTCCATTTAACCTTTAGGTGGCAGATTATGGACCGTCAATTGTAATCTTATATTAAGGTCCAAAAAATGTCATGGGTCACACTCATTCAAAGAGAGTCATATATAAAATAAAAATTATAAAGTAAGTATGGTAGACTCTAGTGTGCTCAAAATAAGTTCAAGTCTTCCAGTTCAAATGCATCTTGTAGTTCAATTTAGAGATGGGATTGTGATTGTTTAAACCAATATTTATTTTTCAGAAATCATGCAAACAAAGAGATGTCAAGAGAGTGGAGCTGGGCAAATAGTTTTGTGATTTTAAATAAGAAAATAAAGTAAATGTCAAACATTCTAGACAGTTTCTGATTTCTGGAGATAGTTTTGATTGAACTTTGGAGCACTTAGAGAATAAAGTAGTTACCAGTTTTGGTTAGCTAGCATTCTCAGGACAAAAATTATGAGAAATGAAATTAATTTTCCTTTATTCCAGGGCTTGTTAAAATGGTTCATTTAACCTAAATTTAGCATGGTAGTTAGTGCAGTTTCTCATGATATTCTGTCATGGCTAAATGAAAAAAAATTATACAGACTGATAGTAAAGATAAAAGGATTTGTATCTGTCTGGACAACCCAATTAGTGAGTTCATTAACAGTGGGCCATTGAACTCTGAGATTTAATCTGATTTACGTTTTTATTGACAGCATATAAGGAAACTTAGACTGTGAATACCAAGTTTATGTTTGACTCTAACATAGGATTTATTAGCTAAATCAGTTGTATGATTGGCGTCCAAGAAGCCTGGAATGATGAACTAAAATTACAGATATGAAATTGAACCTTGAAACAAGGTGACTGAATGAGTCTGATGTCTATAGTCCTAGTTTAAAATTGGTGCTATTATATGCAATTAATTTTTGTCTTTGGACTCTGCCAAATACATGTAAAGTTTAGCTACTTCACTAACTAGTCAGTTTATTTCCTGTCTTGATGCATTTAGAAATTGTTTTTGTTGTTGTTTTTCCTGTAGAAAGATTAAAAAAAAAGGCTTGCACTGTATTTTCCTGGAGGGCCACAGCATCAGAGAAATACTTCCCCCAAGTGGCTTTCAGGAAGCCATTTACACCAACTCAAATGGGAAATTTACACCAGGCCCAACGAGACACTACTTTATAACTTTGCTTAGGGACTAAAGTCTGGTGTGTCTCTATTAGGAGAGCAGTATTTGGATATTGAAAATTAATGTTAATATTACTTGTACCAAGAGGCTAGTGGGGCCTGGTATGTTTTGGTTTTCGTAGTAAGGGTTTGCTTTGACTCAAACTCTGACAGGGAATATTTTACCCTGGTAAACTCAACTAGACCATATATGAGTTACAGAACCTTCTGTTTTTGGACTAAAGCCTGGCCTTCTGATGGGAAAGGCCAGTTCTAAAGGAGCCTGGAAGAGGTGAGTAGGAGGAAAATGAATTCTGAGGAATAGGAGGAGAGAGGCAAAGGCCATGTAAGAAACAAGTTCTCAGAACGAAAAGCAACCCAGAAAGAGGGAATCCAAATTCAATATGCCTCAAAGAACAGTAGAGTTTAACCTCTCCTTTGGAGAACTGTGTCTACAGCTCTGAATACTAGAGTTCATCAGGACTTCTGACTTTAATCATCTGGGAGTGCCAACGAGAGGCCAAGGGTGAAAAAAATAGAAGGGCACATGTTGGGCTTCCCCACTAGTTAAATGTTGTCGCTATCAGTAAAGGCCACTAGTGTCATCTTCACACTATTCCTTCATTTTCTCTACCTTCCTTCCTTCCTTTCTTCCTTCATTTTATCTTTCATTTCTTTCTTTCTTTTAAACTAACATCGTAACACAGGGACTAATAAATACCAAGTACAAATTTATCTTCTTTAATCATGACAACTTTTTAGGGATTATTATTACTATCTTACTGATGAGGAAAGAAGACTTGGAGAAATTTAAATAACTTTCCCAGTCACACATGGCAAGTAGCACAACAGAAATATGAACTCAGGCAGTCAACTCTGCAGCATGTGAGCCCTACTCAACTCCCTATGCCTAGCTCTTTTATGTGAACTCTACTTAAATACATTAGTTGCAGTAGTAGGGGATTTGCACTTGAACCTAAAATTGACTCTTCAGAGATACTTCATGGGATTAGATGACTTATATTTCCATTTAATTTCTCAAAAAATTTCAAGTTTTAAAGAATCATGTAGACAAAAAGTGACTGCTGCCACAAATTAAATAATTTCCAGAGAATATTATAAACGCATTGACTTATTTTGTCTATAAATGTTCTAACGTGTTATCTTTTCAATTCTGAAGCTAAATATACATTATATATAGACTATGTATATAAATAAATGTTTTAGGTTAAAATATAATTCTGTGTAGCATAAGTGTGTGTGCATGTGTGCATGTATCTACATTAGAATATCATTTTTACCAGAGGTCTAAATTTTGACAAATGTACATTCAAATGAAAGCACAAATTCAACTTCCTAAGCATGAGTTGACATCAAATTTTTAAAATTACTGAAGTTTGAAAATAATTTAAATGATTTAATTCTTTTATTAAACTTAATTTTCAGAACGATTTATTCATTTAAACCATTTTTTGGGAAAATCTCAAACCATTTTTTTCTTTCTTCTTTTATGCCAAAACAATAATCAACACCAATCATCGTCATAGAAGACTTCTGTGATCCCTAAATATGCTCATACTCACTGAAACATAAGCTTGATGTAGTATCAAGGTTGGAGCCAGCACTCTTTTTTTTTATTTCAGCTATTATAGCTAAAATAACCAATGGATTGACTATTTTGCTATTTTCTTATCTGTTTGCATTTTCTTATGTATCGTGAACCAACTCCCCAAGAATTGCATCCAGCTCTAAATTCCACTGGTAACTTTTACCTTTAGTAACTGAGAACAACACAGCTGCACTTCATACTGTAGGTGACCACATGGCCACCCAGGAATCAAAAACTCCTCATCCTCCACTCTGTCATTATTTCTCTTCGCAACTGCATGTTTCCATGAGCCAAGGCTGTTTTAGCAAATCCCACTTCTGACACTAATTGTTTTGGGAAAAATTAAAAATGTTTTTCCTCTGTGCTTTCACACCAACACAATCAAACATTCAATCATCAGCACAGAAGACTTCTGTGATCCCAAAATATGTATATTGGCAGGATTTCTCCCTGCCAGCAAGTATTTAATTATGTGGTGGCCACTAGTTGGATATCCTCTTATTCCAACCCTATTATCTACCTGTAGATAGATCCCACAGATGGAGGGCTTAGTCCATAAGACTACCTTCTCCTTTCGGATTCCAGTTATAGGTCCAGGTCTCTGGAACTTCTGACCAACTGCCCTTAAGTTTAGGTTCTTATGATTTCTTCTTTGGGTTTAATTAACTTGCTAGAGTAATTCGCAGAAGTCATGGAAACATTTACTTATGTTTACCAGTTTATTATAAAGGATATTCCAAAGGACACAGATAAAGAGATGCATAGGGTGAGTATGGAGGAAGATATGTGAAGCTTTCATGCTCCCCCCAGACATACCACACTCTAGGAACCTCTGTATTTTCAGTTATCTGGAAATGCCTTGTCCTCTTGGAATTTTACTGAAGCTTTATTAGGTAGGGTGATTGATTAAACAACTGGCCATTGGTGAGGTGACCTTCATCCCCTTTTCCCTCCCTGGAAGTTGGGATTTGAGTCTGAAGGTTTCAACTTTCGAATCATGTCTTTATATTTTCAGTGACCACTCCCATCTTAAACCACCAGGCAACATTAGATTCTAATTATTTTATAAGTTGTGTGCCACAAAAAGGGACAAAGACCAAATATATATTTTATATCACATCAAAGTTTTAAAATGTTCATTGGGAAATTCAGGTATAGCTGGCCTCTTACATTAGTTTTGAAAGAATGATTGAATTGAATACTCATTCACTTAAATGGATAAATATTTTTCACAATTATAGAAACAAATAGAAACCAAATTAAAGTTTTGAAGAGTCATTTTCCTACCATTTGCTTCTATTTGGGGTATTGTAGTGGGATTTGAATGTCTCATAAATCTGGCTGTTATGAGAAGTCAGTAGAAGTTTTCTTTTATCTGAATGTGGGTGTTATTTTTCATGTAAAATGCCTTGACAGATGGGAGAATGACCCATTCTCCCTACATGTTATGGATATTGATTGTTTTCTTTTAAAAAATGAAAGGTTAATGCTTCTGCTGAGTCTACAGAATATATTTTGCTGAGAAGTGAAACTCATTTTCAGTAGCTGGGAAGCAAAATTCTTGCCGAGGTTTTGTTAGGTCTTTACAAGTAAGATCAAGGTTTGGTTCAAACTGAAGCAGGTGTGGAGATCTTTTCAGATTACATGAGTATTTTTATGGTTTACCCATGAGATGTGGTGAATAGTCATTTCCTAATTTCAATTGTCTAAAAAATTGTCTTCATTTTGAACTTAAAATATAAGTAGCATGGTTTTAAAATGGTACGTTGTCTAGTATTATTTTACTAGACATTTCTACTAGACTGCATTTTACCATTTTACCTGGTATAGTCACTGGGGAAAAAAATATTTTTGCATACTTAATGCTTATATTATGTAGAGGTTTTTTGGCTGCTATTGTCTGTTTTGCTTTACCAACACTAATTTTTAAAATTCAATGCTTCTCAAATTATGGTCCACAGACCACCTGTGTCAGAATCCTACAGGCTTAATATATGCAGGTTTATAAATGCTGGTGGTAAAATATGCCCATTCATCCTCTATTCATACCAATGAATAACATACTTTATGAAAATTGAAGCATGAAATAATAGCTCTTGTTGATTAACTTTTGCTTTGCTTGCATAGGTCAACAGTACAAAGGATTAAAGGGATAATAATATTTGAACATGAATACTTAACTTTTTACGTTATTTAGCTTGTTACATTCAACAAATTTCTTTCTGATAGATAACTTATTTAAGTCATTTGCTTTAATCGCATGTGAATGACTTGTGCTTTGGTAACAATCAGAAGTTTTAAGAGATTCTGTATTGTTTCATTTTTAGTTCCAAAACAATTATGTGATAGAAATATTTCAATTGTCCCTTTCATATCAGAAGAATTCTAAATAAGGAGAATGTAAATACATTTCTTAAGAACAAACAGCTATATAACTCCAGGCTACTTTGACTCCTAAACCTGTGCTTTTTCTAAACTTTTCTGTCATGTTTTCTTACCATGGAGATGGTTCTTGATTCTTTTTGAATAATCAAGATAAAGAATGAACAGTAGAGTAGCAGATTTGCTTCTAATTTAACAAGTTTACATGTTAACTCATCATCCCAAGTACAAATGTCAACCTCAATCGTGGATTGATCATTAGAGTTGGTTTCTCCTACCAAACAAACTCCACTTTTAGTAGTAATATTGGTTTATATGTGTAGATGTGTTTCTGACTTTAATCAAAATTAACCCGGTTTTCTACCCTGAAGATGAGTTTTGGTTGTACTATAAGAAAAGTTAGTCCTATGGTCTAGGTAGCTGGGTAAATGACTCCCTTTTCTTTCTCCAATATCCAAATTCACTTCCATCTCTCTCAGAACATGATGATGGGAATATTTTCACTGCTTGGTAACTTGGAAGAATGCATTTTACCATTTTACTTGGTGGTGTCAGTAGGGAAAAAAATATTTTCACTTCGTACTTAATGCTTATATTATGCAAAGTTTTTTTTGTTGCTGTTGTCTGTTTTGCTTTACCAACACTAATTTTTAAAATTCAATACTTCTCAAATTATGGTCCACAGACCACCTGTGTCAGAATCCTACAGGCTTAATATGGCATTTTCCTTGTCATATGTAAAAGAATTGAAATGGTTTACATAAGATAGATGTTAAAATTTAAGATTTCTTTCATTAAGATATGTTAATTTTCATTTGAGAATATTTCCTCCTGTTAAATTTGCAAATTATTTTTAAAGATAAGTTATGCCATTAACATTTTGTCCCTCCAAAACATTTTCCTTTTTTTCTTTTCTTTCTTACTCCCTTCACGCATTTCTTCTCTCTCCTTCCTTATCCTTCTTCCTTCTTTTCTCCTTTTTTTCCTAGAGCTTAAATTAACTCAGCCCATGACTTCACTTTAATGCTTTATGCAGCAATGAGCATGAGCATACTGATTCAGGATATAAAAATTTTGGTGTTTTCTTAAATTTATTTGAGAATTTTGTTTCTCAGTCACCTTATGCATGGGTTTTCTGCTAGTTCATTTATCCAACAAGCAGTAATGTTTGTTTTGTTTCTATAACAACATGTCTTCAAACTGTCCAGGTTCACTTATATGAGGATTTTTGTTCAGTCAAATGCCTCTGATTGAAAAGTATTCATGGGAAATAAAACCCACATATATCAAGGATTGATTTTTCATATACATGAGTTTCCACAGGTCCAAGTATACACAGATTTGGGTACACATGGAAGACTCTGAAACCAGTCCCCATGCATACCAAGATAAAACCGCACTTTAATTTATTGAGTTGTATAATAGAGTGATGGATATAGAATCCAGAGGAAGAAGTGACAAACCTGACCTTCAAGGATTTAGAAAGCATTTATTAAGGAATTGAATGTGAGTCAATTATAATAGTTGTTTTACATTTAATACTAAATATTTTCAGCTTTTATGAAATGTAAAGTAGTTACCTTATTATATATTCAAAGAGTGTTTGGATACAATTATATATATATTTTATAACTATACATTTCATTTATGCAAAATTCTAAATTTCTTCGTATTTGTTATAAAACAGGGTTCCACTTTTATCATACCTATCATTTATTTTGTAAAATATATTGTTAATTATCTTAATATTTCCATATAGATTTTAGTAACTGATCTACTACTTTTAAAGGAGTAAGTTTAAAAAGTATACTAAATATTTAATCTAAAGTTTGACTTAAAAATAAACAAACATGTTTGTTGTACTTCTTCCAGTGAATACATCATTTTCATGGAGCAAATATAGGAAAGCTTTTTAAATAGAAGCATATTAGAGTTTTATCAACAAATTTACTTTCTTCTTTCACTAAATGCATCTAACAGTTTAATCACCAGAAAGTACTGTAGATGAATTTTCAACAAGGCATCCCAGCTGCTGAATATATTTCTATCTTGTTATGATGGAAACTCTAATTTAGAGAGATAGAAACAGATCATCATTTCCCAGGTAGATTTTTCTGGCCCCTTACTTATTTTGTCTGAATTATTTCCATCAACCATGATTCCATGAATGACTTAAAACCTGAAAGACTTATGCTTACACCATGAAATTGCAGGGTACCTGCTCTTAGTCCTACACTATG
Source organism: Carlito syrichta (assembly GCF_000164805.1). NCBI lineage: Eukaryota > Metazoa > Chordata > Mammalia > Primates > Tarsiidae > Carlito > Carlito syrichta. The sequence continues at coordinate 452,383 of NW_007255852.1, read as the reverse complement.
ATATTGCAGGTGCTAAAGTAGGACTGAGTTCTCTACCATGGCTGCTGTTTATCATCAAGAGTGGACTGCGTATAGAAATTAAAGATAATGCACAGATTCTACACAGACTAATATAACCATATTACTTTTCTGATTAGCTAATTTTTTAAAAGTATTTTGAATTATTATGGATATATAATAGTCATACATATTTATGAAATACATGCGATGTCTTGATGACAAATAGATCATGTGCAGTAAAAAAAACCAGTATAATTTTGGGATATCCATCACATCAAGCCTTTAACATTTCTTTGTATTAGGAACATTCCAATTCTGCTCTTTAAGTTATTTTGAGATATGCAATAAGTCTTATTTCTTCCATCCAACTATGATTATCCTAGTCTTATGGCATCTCCACTATGCATATCATGCACAGGAAGCATGATCACAAGCAAGGAGGCATGAAATTGCCTGGTCTGCTTAAAATAACCAAAGTATTTCAGTCTCCCTTAAGAAAAGAGATAAAAAGACATTATAGAGGCCAGATTCTAAGCAGTTCTGAATACAGCACTAAGGAGTGTTGGATTTAATCTTGCAGTTCAAAGCAAAAGAGAGAGCGAGAGAGAACAGAAACACAAAAAGTTTACTAGGTAGGAGCTTCTGAACTACAGGTGTACCAAGATAGTAATTGTGAGGAACTTGATTTTTCCTTTAGCAGCCCAATAACATGATCTGAAACTATATAGAAGGAAAACCTCAGTATAAGCCTCCCTTTCCCCTACTTTTTCTAAGAATAAGCTTATATTACTCTTGTTCATTTATTCTTGATCTAATATCCTGCTCCTGTCTGCATTCTTGACCCCTGTTCTGCGTCTTACCTTTTAAAATGACCATCTTTTTTTTTTTTTTTTGCATTGCTTTATTCGTCACTAAAAACTGCCCAAATTCCAAGACACTAGTGTGTGGTTAACATTTACTAAATGCTCAGAAAACCTAACAGCTAATTCAAACAGCCACTTGATTGACTATTATACAACATTATTCCAAAACTCCATCAGTCTTGCCTTCGTAGGAATTTTCTCTTGGTTGTGTCTCTTCATTTTCTTGAGACTGGCTGTTAATCCAAGCCAGCACCCCTGTCTTTTCAAGTTGGCACCCCAGCCCCCAATGCTGAATGCCTGTAATTTTTTAAGCAGAGCCATTGAGCTCGCTACACTATCCCTTCCTCAAATTATGGCTAAGCACTCTTTAAGGTCTCCAATCTATAGTAGCTCAAATTGAACAAATTTACCATACATAAAGGAAAGTGTAATGTTTAATAGAACTAGCTTTGCAGATTAGTGTGATGTGTTAAAGTGTTAAATAGTATTAAGGCAAGTGACTATGCGTGTGAAAGATAACACATCTCTCTCTTCTTTATACTATAGGCAAACATTAATTCCAGGTGAATCAAATTTTAAGAGAGGAATATAAATGTTTAAAAAATTTAGAAGAATACATAGAAGGTTATCTTTATGACCTTTGGGTATGGAAATATTTTTTTAAACAAAATGAAAAAAATCATTAAATGTTAACATACTCAAATATATAAAATTTAAGACTTTATTAAAAAATCACGAGAAAACTGGAGAAGATATCTGCCATACATGTAGCTGACAAAAGTTTGATATTCATAATAATACAAAGAACATTTACAAAAGAATATGTAAAAAATAACCTAGTTGAAATATAGGAAGATGAAATGAATAGACATTTCATTGATAGAAAAAACAACTGGGCAATAAAAATGAAAGTATTCTAATACATCAATAAGGGAGAAAATACATATTAAGATTCCAATATATAAATATTTTACCTAATTATGTTGACAAGACTTTTAGAATATGGCAATATAATGTTGATAAAGATGTAGAGCAACTAGAATTCATATATTGCTAATGAGAGTGTAAATACACTAATTACACTAATGAGAATGTAAATTTGTTCAAATAATTTGGAATTTTTAAAAATTTTTATATAAAATGCACAGATAGCAACTACGTGTTTTATAAGTCATCAGTTCTGGTAGGTATGAAAAAATTTGTAATTCCGTACTAGTGGGCATGCACAAGAATATTTAGAGCTGCATTGTTTTCAACAGCAAAGAACTAGAAACAGGAGAATGGACAATAGATTGTGTAAGTATACAGAAGTGCAAATGAATGAAGTCTAACTACAGACATCAGCTTAGATGAATCTCAGACACTGTATTAAGTGATAAAAAACAAATACCAGAAGACTTCCCACAATGTGATACAACTTTTATTAAAATTAAAAATGATCAAAATTAAATAATGTTTCTTTAGCAGTACACAAGGTTAAAACAATGTAAAAAAGCAATGGGATACAGAAACAACTTTGGTGGATAACCACAGAGGGATGGGATCTGAGAGGAATATACATGGATTTGAAATTTTACTGGGAATGTTCTTTTTTCTTTTATTTTTTTTAATGCAAATTCAAGGTGTATTTGTGTGTGTTTGCTACATAGGTATATTGCATAATGGTGAGGTTTGGACTTCTATTGAGCCCGTTACCCAAATAGTGAACATGATACTCGATGGGAAGTTTATCAACCCTTGTCCCCTTCCTTCTTCCCTCCTCTAAGAGTACTCAGTGTCTGTTACTCTTATCCTTATGCCCATGTGTATTCAGTGTTGAACTCCCAACTATAAGTGAGACCATGTGGTATTCAGTTTTCCGTTTCTGCATTAATTTGCTTAGAATAATGACCTCCAGCTACATCCACATTGCTGCAAAAACCATGATTTTACTCTTCTTTATGGGTGCATAGTACTCAATGGTCTTTTTCCAGTTCACTGTCAATAGGAACTTAGGCTGGTTCCATGTTTTTGCTATTGTGAGTAGTGCTGTGATAAACATGAGCACAGGTGTCTTTTTTGTGGAGCAATTTATGCTCTTTTAGGTATATACCCAATAGTGGGATTTCTGGGTCAAATGGTAAATCTACTTTTAGTTCTTCTAGAAATCTCTAAATTCCTATCCACAGGAGCTGTACTAGTTTACATTCCCAGAAACGATGTCTTAGCATTCCCTTTTCTCTGTAACCTCACCAACATCTGTTGTTTACATTTTATTAATAATAGCCATTCTGACTGGTGTGAGATGATGTCTCATTTTGGCTTTGATTTGCATTTCTCTGATGCTTTCTTAAGCATGTTTTTCATATATCTGTTGGCCATTTGTGGGTCTTCTCTTGTCCACTTTGTAAAGGACTTATTTGCTTTTCTCTTGTTGGTTTGGTTATGTTGCTTATAGATTCTAGATATTAGTCCTATGTCATTGCATAGTTTGCAAATATTTTCTCCCATTCTTTAGGTTGTCAGTTGACTCCACTGATAGTTTCTTTCTCTGTATAGAAGCTTTTTCATTTAATTAAGTCCCAGTTGTCCATTTTTGTTTATGCTGTATTTGTTTTCAGTGACTTGATTATAAATTTTGTTCCCTAGGCTTATGTCCAGAGGAGTGTTTTAAAGGCTTTCTTCTATGATTTTTATAGTTTGAGGTCTTATATTTAAGTCTTTAGTCCATCTTGAGATAATTTTTGTAAACAGTGAGAGGAAGGGGTCTAGCATCATTTCTTGGCATATTGTTAGCCAGTTTTCCCAGCACCATTTATTGAATAAGGTGTCCTTTCCCTAATGTTTATTTTTTGTGACTTTGTCAAAAATTGGTTGTTGGTCAGTGGATTTATTCTAATTGTCTATTTTGTTCCTTTCAACTTTGTATCTATTTTTGTATCAGTACCATGCTGTTTTGGTTACTGTAACCTTTTAGTAAGATTTGAAGTCCAGTAATGTGATGCCACCAGTTTTGTTCTGACTGCTTTGGGTTACTCTAGCTATTTGGACTCATTTTTGTTTCCATATCTATTTAAGTATTATTCTTTCCAGATTTGTGAAAAATGATACTGATAGTTTGATAGAGATTGCATTGAATGTGTAGGCAGCTTTAGGTGGTATAGACATTTTAACAATATTGATTTTTCTAATCTATGAGCATGAGATGTTGTTCTATTTGTTTGTGTTGTCTTTGATTTCCTTCAGCACTGTTTTGTAGTACTTGTTGTAAAGATCTTTCATCTCCCTGGTTTTTGTTGTTGTTGCTTGTTGTTTCTTGTGGTTTTTTGCTATTGTGAATGGGATCATGTACTTGATTTTGTTCTTAGCTTGAACGTTGTTGATGTGTAGAAATGCTACTGATTTTTGAACATTGATTTTTTTATTTTGAAGCTGTTTATCAGATTTTGCAATCTTTTGGTGAAGTCTCAAGGGATTTCTAGATATAGAACCATATCATCTGTGAAGAGAGACAATTTAACTTATTCTTTTCCTATTTGAATACCTTCATTACTTTCTTTTACCTGATTGCTATTGCTAGGAGTTCCAGTATTATGCTAAATAAGAGTGGTGAGAGTGGGCATCCTTGTCTTATTCCAATGCTTCCAACTTCCACCCTTTAGGTATGATGTTGACTGTGGATTTGTGATAGATGGCTCATTATTTTGAGATATGTTCCTTTTATGCCTTGATGGTTGTGGGTTTTTATCATGAAGGGATGTTGGATTTTGTCAAATGTTTTTTCTCCATTTATTTAGATGATTATGTGTTTCTTGTTTTTATTTCTGTATCTGTGATAAATTACATTTGTTGATTTGTGTATGTTGAGCCAACTTGTATCCCAAGAATAAAGTCCACTTGATTATGGTGAATGATCTTTTTGATGTGCTACTCGATGCAATTTGATAATACTTTGTTGAAGATTATTGTGTTCATTTAGGATATCAACCTAAATTTTTCTTTCTTTGTGTATTTGCCAGATTTTGGTATTAGGATGATATTGACATTGTAGAATGAGTTAGCAAGAGGTTTCTCCTCCTTGATAGCCTGGGTTAAGTTCACTAGGATTAGTACCAGCTCTTCCTTGTACATCTGATAGAATTCAGCTGTGAATCCATCTTGCCCAATATCTTTTTTTTTTTTTTTGATAGAAAGGTCTTTTTACTACTAGTTGAATTTTATGGCTCATTATTTGTGGGTTTAGCATTTCAATTTTTTCCTGTTTCAATATTAGACGGCTGTGTGTTTCCATGAATTTATCAGTTTCCTGTAGTTTTTCTAATTTACATGTATACAAATGTTTATAATAATCTCTCAGAATCTTTTATATGACTTTGGGATCAATTGTTGCATTACCTTCTTTGTATATGATTATATCTATTTGAACTTTTCTCCTTTTTTTTTTCTTTTTTAACCTGGCCATTAGTCTGTTAATCTTGTTTATTCTTTCAAAGAACCAGCTTTTGATCAACTCATTGGTCTTTTCTTTGTTTGTTTTATCTGAATTTTGTTTAGTGATACCTCTCTTCTTCTGCTAGGTTTGGGTTTAATTTGTTCTTGTTTTTCTGCTTCCCTTAGGTGAGACTTTATTTATTGAAGGTTTTTCTATTTTTTTTAGATGTGGATAGTGCTATAAACTTTCTTCTTAGCACCTCTTTAACAGTTTTTCAAGATTTTTAGAAAATTGTTTGTTTTTATTTGTTTCAAATGATTTTTAAAATTTCTGTCCTGATTTCATTATTTATCCAAAAATTGTTCAGGAACAAGTATTTTAGTTTTCATGTATTTGTGTGATTTTAAGAGTTCCTTTTGGTGTTGATTTCTGTTCAGAGAAGATGCCCACTATAATTGTGATTTGGGGGGAATTTATTAAGATTTTGTGGTCAATTTTAAAAGTATATGGTCAGTTTTCTAGTATGTTCCATTTGAAGAAAAGATAAATATATATTTTTTGATTGTTGTGAAGTATTCTGTAGATGTCTCCTAGGTCCAATTGGTTAAGGGTCAAAGAATTTCTTTATTAGTGCCTCAGTGAACTATCTAAAACTATTGGTGTGGTATTGAAATCCCTCACTATTATCACATGACTATCTAAGTGCTCTCTTATGTTCAGTAGTAATTATTTTATAAATGTCAGTACTCCAGAGTTGGGTGCATATATATTTAGGATAATTATTACTTTTTGTTGGATTGAGCCCTTTCTCATTATGTAGTTTCCTTTATAGTCCCTTGTTACTGTTGTTGGTTTAAAGTATATTTTGTCTGATTCAAGAATAACAACCTTGCTCATTTTCACTTTCCATTTACATGGTAGATTTTTCTCCATCTTTTTACCTTGAGCCTTTTGGTGACATCAGAAGTGACGTGTCTCCTGAAAACAGTAGAAGGCTGGGTCTTGTTTGTTTTGTTGTTTGTTTTTTTAAAAATACAATTTACCACTTTGTGTCTCTAAGTGGGGCATTGAGGCCACTGACATTCAAGTTACTATAGATATGTCGGGGTTTGTACCTGTCATAGTGTTGTTAAAAAGTTGCTTTGTGTTCTCAGTTTTGTGATTGGTTTATGTGGTCTGTAACCTATGTGCTTTTTGTTAGATAATATTGTTCTGTCATTTCCATGTTATAACTCCCTTAAGCAACTCTTGTTTGGCTAATATAGAGGTAACAAATTCCCTTAACATTTGCTTGCTGTGAAGGACTTTATTTCTCTTTTGTCTTTGAGGTTTAGTTTAGTGGGGTAAGAAATTCGTGGCTGGCATTTCTTTTCTTTAAGAATGCTAAAAAATGGGACTCAGTCTCTTCTGGATTGTAAGGTTTCTGCTGAGAAGTCTGTTGGTATTCTGATGTATCTCCCTTGGCAGGTGTTCTGGCCCTTCTCAATAGCTGCCTTTAAGATTTTTTATTTTTATTCTGACCTTGGGGGAACAGTTGTCCTATGAAGTGTCTCACAGGGGTTCTTTGAATTTCTTGTATCTGGATGACAACCTGCCTAGTAAGACTGGGGATATTTTCTTTGATTATGTCTTCAAATACTTTTTCCAGATTGCTACCATTAATTCATTTTGTTTCAGGAATGCCAATCAGACATAAGTTTGTTCACTTTACAAAATTTCATATTTCTCTTTTTTCTTTTTTTTTTTTGAGTTGGAGTCTCACTCCATCGCCCAGACTGGAGTGCAGTGCCATGCTCCTGGCCACCGCAGCCTCAACCTGCTAAGCTCTGACAAAACTTCTGCCTCAGCCTTCCAAGTAACCGGAATTACAGGCATGCACTACCATGCCTGGCTAGTCTTTGATTTATTGTAGAGAAGAGGTCTCGCCAAGTTGCCCGAGTCTTGAACCTGCGGACTCAGGCATTCCACTCACCTCAGCCTCCCAAAGTGCTGGGATTACAGGCTGAGTCACCGAGCCTGGCCCAAAATTTCATATTTTTCAAAGGTTTTGTTCGTTTTTTTAAAAAATTACTTTTTCTTTATTTTTGTCTTAGTTGATTTGAAAGATTGTTTTTAAGCTCTAAAATTATTTCTTCTGCTTTGTCTAATTTGTTGTTAATGCAATTGTGTTTTGAAATTTCTGAAGTGAATTATTCAGTTCCAGAAGTTTAGTTTGACTCTTTCTTAGAATGGTCATCTCAGCTTTCAACTCTTGGACAGTTTTCGTGGCTTCTCTGATTTGATTATTGACTTTCTCCTGAATCTCACTGAGCTTCTTTGCCATCTATATTCTGAATTCTTTGTCTGTTATTATAAGTAATTCATTCTGCTTAGCATTCATTGCTCAGGTGCTGGTGTGTGTGTTTTGGGGGCAAAATAACAGTGGTTTTCTGTATTTCCAGAGCTCTTGTATTGATTTATTCCTATCTGAAGGAGCTTATATTTCTCTCTCTCTCTCTCTCTCTCTCTCTCTCTTTCTCTTTCTTTCTCTTCCATCCTCCTCCACCACCCCCCACTTTGAGTTTGCTATCATTAGGGTGAAGCTTTTGATTTTTTTCTTTCTTTTCTGTTATGCATATGGCTGTAGTGTATGTTGTGAATGATAAATTGATTTTGTTCTTGGGTCCTTTCAGAGAGCACTGCTCTGTACACATTCCTTGTTTGCAACTAAAGTCCTGTGGTGACTCTTTTGGACCACATTTGTAGTGATATGTTTTTGCTAGATGGTGTAGTTAGCCTGCAAACCTATAGATGGAGCTTTATATATACACAATGGAATATTATGCAGCCATAAAGAAGGACAAACATATGGACTTCGCAGAAACTTGGATGGATCTGGAGTCAATCATACTCAGTGATCTATCACAGAAACTAAGAACAAAGTACCATATGTTCTCACACATAAGCGGACCTTGAACAATTATCATAATACTGTGAGAAAGGATTTGGCAGTAGTGGGAAACTGTCAGGGGAGGGGGACTGGGATTGGCAGTTGAGGGAAACTGCAAGCAGAGGGAGGGGCATACTTCATCAACAAGAGTACCTGCATAATCAACGTTTCATACCTAATCCTGAATTGTACCCCACATCTTTATAATAAAAAAAGTGAGGGTTAGGGGCAACAGCTACAGCCACAGTCATGCTTTCAGAAGAACCACTGGGTTTCTGTTGCAGCGGTTCTGGTGGATGTGGGGGGAGGGTGCATGCTCCCTTTGGGCCAGTAGCAGGCTATCCTTCATTTGGGGAGAAGCAGGTGAGTTGGGGGAGAGTAAGGGACATTCTGAAAGCTCATTGCTCCTGTTTATTTTGACTACCAAGTCTGCATTGAAGGCACAAGGAAATGCCTGATGTGACTGCTTCCTCTTTGGCTCAGGAGTGACAGGGAAAGGGAGCAGCAGCAGCGGCTGCAGATGGCAGCTGTAGAGGGCCTGTCAAAGAGGTCTGGAGGTTGATTTCCCTGAAGACTGCTGGATCTCAGCCATAGCATCCAGGCAGTTGTGAGAGCTCAACACTACTGTGGGTCTGTAGCATGCATTCCCCCTCTGGAAAGAAGCAGCTGGGATGGGAGGATGCGGGGTGTGCCCACTCATTGGTGCTACTGAATACTGTGGCTGTGGAGTTTGTACTGGGGGTCCATGACCACTTGGCTGGGCTGTTTCCTCCCTGGTCTGAGGACAGCACCACTTTCTGAGGAATGCTGACCTTCCCTCCTTGGTGGGGCAGTGGTAGCAGGCACCAAAGTGCATAGGGATCATTGCCTATGGGGTTCCATGTGGCCTTGGGCAATGCCTCTGTAGTCACCAGGCGGGTCTGCATTGCAGAGACTTTCCCATGTCTTGGATTATATGTGTTTGTGAGAGTGTTGTAGGTTCCTGGGGATTTCCCACTGAATTCACCCCTTCACTGCACTGGGAGGGGTGGGGGTTCCAGCAGCTCCATGACTGGTCCAGCCCTGCAGGCTGTCTGACAGCTTCTCTCTGCTTTCCATGGTTCTCTTCACATCTCCATGAATCTTGGGGTGTGCTCTTAGATGTGCTTCTTGGACTGTTGAAAATCTCTCCCTATTTTTGATTTTCACTGGCTGCCATCTTGAACCTCTCCATTTTTTTTTAATTGAGAGGTAGCTTTACGCTATTTGTTTTACTGTTGTGTTTCATAACCATACTTATATTGCATATGTCATAATCTGAGATACTTTCCCTCTGTGTTCCCAAAGAACATTGTGCCCCTCAGCACTGGGGAAGAAGGGTAGGGTTATGTGCCATAAATTAATATTGTCCTAGTCTAAGCTTTTAGAATAAATTTTGTTCTTCATTGTTGATTCAGATATGCTTGTTAAATGGACTTATAATGAGAAAATTGAAGGTGACAAGAAAATCCCATTGAGGAATTATTTCTAAATAAATAAAATGTAGTCATGGTATTTTATTATCATAATTTCTAGCTTTGCTCAATTATTTTCTTGCCTTCAATAAGACAAAATGATAGACTGTGAAGCTATTTGAGTTGAATATCTAGCCATAACTAAAGTAAACATTAAAATATAATTTTTAAATTTATATTAAGCAAAATCATTGTTGTGTGCTGAAAGGCAATAAAAAAATATATACAGCCATGTTATATTACTTCTGTGGTTAAAATACAGTGAAAATGGCTATATTTTTCCTCTAAGAAAGTTGTTCTTAGGAAAAATTAATTAAAGTTTAACCTATTCAGTTTGTTCCTAAGTTTGTTCCTGCTGGTTTGCAATCTTCACTTTTGCTAATGAGCAATTAAAAATGTCAAATCTAGTCAGTGTTTCTTGGATTATATTTTGAGGGCATGGCAGACTTGACAATACAGGTTGCTTTGCACAAGAAGGCAGAGACAAGGATTCACTCAAAGGAAAGTCCTGCTTTGGGTACAAAATTCCCAGTATACAGCTCCTGTGAAGAAGGGCGAGGAGTGGGTCTGATGATACTGCATGGTTATCTTGGAAAATACTCAAAATTGTGAGGAAATAAGAATGAGAACATCTTGGTCATGTTAAAAGATGCATGTATAATAAATGTGCATAAAATGAAAGGATAAGAAATAACCCCTTCCTTGCCACAACAGCTAGATATTAACTTCTAAATTTAGCAAAACTTTGGAGAAAACCAGTTTAAAACTGTGTTTGCATCCATAATTTTAATAATTCCATCATCACTTAATGCCTTCTTCTTAGTGAAGTATTTTTCTTCTGAAACAGAGAAACGTTACACTAATAGTAGCAGTTAAAAATCAAGAACTTTGGACTGAGCTTAACTTTTTGCTCCATACATTGCTACCTGTGAGATCTTGGATAAGATACTTAGTTTCTGTAAGCCTCCATTTTATCATCTGTAAAATGGTACCTAGAAAACCCTTAAGTAATAGTAGTTATGATATTCAGCTTCATTTGCTGTGGCATTACCAATTTTAGTGGATCTATTAAGTCATTAATGTAGGACAAGTACCTAGACAACTTTTTGTATAGTTAGGAAATCATAGTAAACAATTAAATTCAGCAACTATTGCGTATCTACTATAAATAAGGCACTAAACATAACACTTGGTAAGCTGCAAGATTTCTTATAGTTTAGGAATAAGTCAAGATAAAATATTTAGTGCTGAATTTCTATACAGAAACTTTTGTATTTTCATAAAAAAGAATTTATTTAGGGAGAATTTTATCCCTTGCTATGAAAAAAGATTGAAAAAAAGAATAAAGTACCATTTTTTATATACAGCACCCCAAAATTCATCTCTAAGGCATTAAGTATCATATCAATCTTAAGTATTAGAAACTTCTTCTTTAGAAAGGTTTCCTTCCATTTCCATCATTGATAGGACTAATGATTTGAGAATGTGTTAAGGAAGTCCCTTCACTTTTTCCTTATCTCTTGCACAATGACATTTAAACTTCTTAGTATGGTGTACTTGGTTTCTCAAAGGGCTAACCTTGCTGTTTTTCACTCTAACCATTTCTTTCCCTATTTCCTATATGTTACATTTCAAAATTAAACAGAGCATGTGTGGCTTCTGCAGATTCCATGTACTAGCTTCTACACGGCATTCACTCTGCCTGAACTATATTTGTATTTACCAGTACATTTGTGAGCTCGTTATGTTTCCAACTGTCTGCTGAAATGTGGTGGTGGGGGTTATTTTTGTTTTGTTTTTGTTATTCCACCTTTTAGATATTGCTCATTTTCTCTTCTCTACTACTTTTGTATCCTGAGTATTTGTATTGTTGCATTTACCATCACGTATTGTAATTATTTGTTTTGAGATTTCTTTAGCTAGCCAACAAGCCTCTAAAAAGCTGAATCTGGGATCTTTTCATATTTGTATGTTCAGCTCTATCTCAGTCTCTTGCATGTAAGAAGTGTACAATAAATACTAATAAAATTAAAAATAGTTTGCAAAATTAGAATAGTTTGTTGCTCCTTAGGCGTTAAAATGAATTTAAAATTTGCATAAAATGCCATGTTTTATAACCATTTAATTATGATTAATTATTTGGTTTATTCATTGAACAATACATAAATATTTAATGGGGTTCTACTATTTGCCAACCCTTGTGCCATTTGTAGGACAAATGATTCCCTGTTATTCATGGAATTTATATTTAAAGGTGGGCTAACAAATATATAAGGTAGTTCTAGATGGCTATAAGGAATAAAAAGAGAATAAACAGGATTGGAGGTAAGGAGTGACATACATAGGTGGTAGGGAAAACCTCTATGGATAAGGTATTTTAGTTGAGACCTTAGCATCAAATATAGTAACAAAGAGAAATAACAGTCTTGAAACTAAAGGAAATAGCTGGTTAAAAGATCCTGAAGTGGGACTATGCTTGAGATGGACATAATAGAGAGAAATGAGTGTTGCTGGGATTTAGGATTCAAGGAGACAGAGTTATAGGGGAGAAAGTGTATAAGTAGATCATGAAAAGTCTTTTTGCTCATATCAGAGTTTTTATTTTATTCTAAATGCAGAGGGAGTTCCTTTAGGGAAACAACATAATCTAATTTATGTCCTTAAAATGTATATTTGTTTACTATGTGGAAAAAAACTTATAGAAAAGCAAGAGTGATGACAGAGCAAAATAAATCAAGAAATAAAACTGGTTTAGAACAGAAGCACCTGAGGTGGAAAAAAACATGAATAGATTGTGATGTCCCTGGGCAGACGATGGATTGGATGTGGAAGGTGAAGGAATAAGAATCAAGGATGGTTTGGGACTAGAACAACTAGGTAGATGGCTGTAGTGTTAACCAAAATGGAGAGCACTAGAGGAAGATGAGTGCCAGAGGGCAACATAAAACTTCTGCTCTTGACATTTCAAACTTAGGGTGCTTGCTGGCCAACCAGAGATGCCTAACAGAGGTTGAAGGGAGAGGCGGGGCCTCTAGATATTCATTTTAGATTCCATTTACAGCCATGGGATTGGATGAAATCACCTGGATGACACTTTTTTATCAGTGTTTGATGCTTTGAGATCCTGGAATCTGTGTTTGTTTTGCTGGTTAGTTATCAAGTTTTTGATAATTCAGTAATACTCAATGAATACTTACCATAGGCTAGATACTGGTGAGATAACAGTGAACAAAACACAAAATGCCCTGCCTTCAAAGAACTTAGATTATCTAGAGGAAGACTGACAAGTGGGACCTCATCAAACTGAAAAGCTTCTACAAAGTCAAAAAAAAAAAAAATCAAGAGAGCAGGGAGACAGCCCACAGAATGGGAAAAAATATTTGCCAACAGCATATCTGACAAAGTCCTAACATCAAAGATCTACAAGGAACTCAACAGCCAAAAGGAAACAAACAAACAAAAAACAGCCTTATTAAAAAGTGGGCAAAAGATATGAATAGACAATTCTCAAAAGAAGACATACGATCGCCCAACAGATACAAACAAATAAAAGCTCAGCCTCATTAACCATCAAAGAAATCCAAATTAAAACCACACTGAAATATCACCTAACTCTAGTCAGTATTATCAATAACTCAAAAAACAACAGATGCTAGAGAGGATGTGGGAGGAAAAGAAATACTTCTACACTGTTGCTGGGAATGTAAGCTAGTACAACTTTTGTGTAAAACAGTGTGGCAATTCCTAAAAATATCTAAAAACTGACCTTCCACATGACTTAGCAATCACCCCTTTTGGGAATATACCTCGAGGAACTCAAATCATTCTATAAAAAAGATACCTGCACATTCATGTTTATTGCAGCACTATTCACAATAGCAAAAACATGAAACTAACCATGCTGCCCATCAAAAGTGAACTGGATAAAATAAATGTGGTACATATACACAATGAGAATATTATGCAGCCATAAAGAAGGATAAAAGTATGAACTTCACAGCAACTTGAATGGATTAAGAGTCTATCGTACTCAGTGATCTATCACAGAAGCAAAGTGAGTACCACATGTTCTCGCTCATAAGTGGACCCTGAACATTTACCCTAATACTAGGTAAGAAAGGAATTGGCAGTAGTGGAAAACTGTTAGGGGAAGAGAGGTGGACACACAACATTAATAAGGATACCTGATCTCAAACCAGGCAAAGTGAAGACCAAAGGGAGGCCCAAATTTTACCTGTATGATGACCACTTGTATACCTAATCCTGAATTGTAACCCACATTTTTAAATAAAAAAAAAATATTTAAAAGACAGTCAAACAAACAAAAAAATGAAACCATTTCTATATGCTAAAGAAAAGTGACACAAAATGTTGAAAGATGATACGGGGTGCTATTTTAGTTAGAGTTATTAGGAAAGGCCTTTATAAGAAGATGACATTTGTGATGTAGACAGATATAGATTACAGATATTTTTAAAGTTTTACATTTGTCTCCAGTACAAGAACTTTTAACTATACTAAGCAAAAGAAAAGACAATTTCATGGTCATACCTGAGATTATTCCTCAGCAGTTGAAATTACCTGGATTTATCAGTGGTTCATTTGGCATATTTTGTCTTAATATGAGTTCAGTTCAGGAGCAGACTTTAACAACGTCTAAAAACACTAATGTCATTTTGACATATATATGAGTTAAGATCCACCCTACAAAATAACCCTTTATTATCTATTAATCTCTCTCTCTTCTAAATTTTCATTTTACCAGTACTGCTCCCAAGACACTAGTCATTTTAGTTTACAAAGCAAGTGTTTATGTGCATTTATAAGCTTTGTATGACTCATATTTGTATTCCCAAAATATCTAGAACAGCATCTAGCTTATAGTTAGTTACTCAATGAATAAATAAACTATACTAATTATGAGAGGTCTTATAGATTATATTTTTATTATTTTATTTTTAATTTGAACACAGATAATGTAGGAAAGTCATCATTGTTTTAATATCTTTTTTTTACAACTTTTAAGCTACCTGTTATTTTTCATCTATAAGAATATCAGTTATCATTAACAAAAAATAAGGTGTTTCAACAAAAGATTCTAAAATGAAGATTATTGAGGTAGTGGGGAGTGGGGGTTAGGACATATGTATCACCTAAGTTTTTTCAGGCTATCCAATATCCTCTTTTCTGTAAACCACTCCCCTGCCAGAGAATAAAGGGAAATGCTTTTAATATCTGCACTTGGAAAAGAGTTATATCTTATCCCATGGATTTTCATTATTTTCCTGAAGTATTGTTATTGATAGAAATAATCCCTATCATTCAAGTGTTTTCCATCAAGAGAAAAATGTTGAGAGACCTTCCTGTAAACTACATCTAAATAATAGATTCATTTTTGCAGAGTTATTATTAGTTCCAGGTGGTAGTTTAATAAACAGTAGTACTATGATAAATAAGCTGAATGAATTCTAGAAAATTATCACTGCCAAAGAAGAATGTTTAGGAATCCAATAATTGGTCAAGTTTTTTTTACCTTGTTCTCGGGTAACATCAATGTTATCTTTAAAAGATAAACTATTCTTAAAGCAATAAACATTATCTGTTACAATTAAGAGCTGCTAAATTGGGAGCCAACAATGTGCAGCCAACTGTGAGTGTGAAGACAGTCATGTTATCTGCATTGTATATTTCTCATAAAGACTTGCTATATACTCACACATCTAACATGATTAGAGCACATGAATAGTGTATTAAAAATTGCAGTGTATTAGACCTAAAAAATGAAACGGAAGTATAACTAAATTTTGTCCATTTTGAAAAAATAGTATATGTTCACAACTTGTCTCCAATATTTTTCCCCTCAGATTGTATAGTTAATGGAGCCCTTGTTCTTTTTTCCATGTTTTTTTGTGTGTGTGTGTTTTTTTCCTCATGGTCTGATTGATATTACTTCCCTGTGTTCACTAGGGCATAACATTACAAATGTAAACACAAAGTGGTACCTTATCAAAATTGCATATTGTATTAGAAAGTATTGTTTCTCAGTACTTCTAACATCTAAAAAGTATTAAATATTAAATACAATTTATTTTTAACAATTCAGTGATATATCACTCATTCTACTAGGGGTTTACATGAAATTTCACAGAGCTATCTTTGCCAAGTTGTGTGTTCTTTCTGTAGTATCTTTCTATGTCTCATTCTCCACATTACCCTAATGTACACCTTCAAATGAGACCACTCTCCCCTCTGTCCCAATTCATTCTTAAATATCGGCTAAAATGCTCTGCCACATTAATCCTTTCCAGTATGGGTGTAGCACCCATAACAACATGAGGAATTAAAGCCAAGCACAAGGTCAGCAATAGAGTCTTGGAAAGATATTCACATTCTGTGCTTAGCAACAGGTTGATCAAAGATTTACCTATCCATTCCTTTTGACATTTCACATTAGTATGATATTTTTCTTCAGATATCCACAGTGATTTCCCATATGAGTAAGTTGACAGCAATAGGCCTTATGCTTTATTTTACATTCTTTGAAAATTATACGGTTACATTTTCTCTTATAGCATTTAACTCCTTAGTGGAATTTTTCAACAATATATTAAAGTGATTTAAAAACTGAAATAAATTTGTATCATCCTAACACCTTAGGCTGAGAGGGTAGTATTAATTGCCTTGTTATGTGTTTACAGCTGACCTCCTCTTTTCCATAATTTATTAAAATGATAGAACTACTAAAGATTCTTTTGCTAAAATGGAAATAAATCCTGACAAAGGAGAACAGTTCAAATCCTGACCCAGAGTAACTATAGTAGAATTAGCAGATGATTCAGTAATTGGATTTGTAAAATTGAAACATGAAACTATTGCTTTCTTGCTGTGCTTGAATGACAGCGGTCATTTGATTGTCCCAGGGACAGTGCTATTAGAATGCATTATTTCAGGAAATGGAAGGTGATGCTAGCTATTAGCTTGTGGTGAAACCCTTGAATTTCCAGGGGAATTGTTGTTTTTTACAAGTAGAGATATTTTATATAGGCATCTTGAATAATCTACCAAGCTCCTTTATTTTTAAGCAGTGGAAACAGAGGCTTGAAGAATTTTAAAAATGTTTTTTCTTAACTGAAGAATAGGTTTCCAGTTTCTTTATCAACTAGAGTTTTCTCTTTTCTTGGAGGTGGTATCTATATATTCTTTTAATTTTTTCAGCATAGATACCACATGTATTTATTACAAAATAAATTAAAGGTAGATTGTTCTTATGATTTTTCTATTTATTTTTGAGATATAATTCACTTTCCATGAGATCTACTTCTTTAAAGTGGACAATTCGGTAGATTTTATTATAATTATAATGTTGTACAACCATCATCAGACCTTACAGCTATTAGCAATTCCTCTCTACTTCATCCCCTGGCCTTCCCAGGAAACCACTAATCTATTTTCTGTCTCTATGGATTTGCCTATTCTGGACATTTTATATCAATGAAATAATGTAATATGTGGCTTTTTGTGGTGACTTCTTTCATTTAACATTATGTTCTGAAGGTTAATCTATGTTGTAGCACAAATCAGTTATTCATTCTCTTTTATAGTTAAATAAGACTCCATTGTATGGATATACCCTGTTTTGTTTATCCATTCTTCAATTGATGGTTATTTGGATTG
Organism: Carlito syrichta; assembly: GCF_000164805.1. Taxonomy (NCBI): domain Eukaryota; kingdom Metazoa; phylum Chordata; class Mammalia; order Primates; family Tarsiidae; genus Carlito; species Carlito syrichta. Next base: position 435,013 of record NW_007255852.1, on the reverse strand, counting down.
TTTCTACTTTTTGCTATTTTAAATAATTTTGCTGTGAACGTTTGGATACAAGTATTTGTGTGGATATATGTTCTCATTTTTCCTTGATATATACCAAGATATATATATATACCTAGGCACATAGCTGGGTATGGATAGATTATTCTTATACCTAGGTTTAAGTGAAAAAGACCAAATTATCTTTCAATATTTACATAAATATTGGAATGTATAATTAACTTATTTCATCAAGGAAGCAATTGTACCATTTTAGAATTTGTGAATAGGGAAAAACTTATCTCCAGTCTGTTTTGCCTGTAAAAACAGAAAAAATATGAAATTCGAAGTATTGTGTGTGTTTCTGTGGGTAGATTTTCTTTTAGTTCCTTCTATCACATATAAGTATATTGTTATTTTTTAATATAACTCTTTCAATATTAGACCAAAAAGAAAATAATAAAAAGTCAAGTATAAGGGGGAAAAAATTACCCCCAAATTTGCATCCCTTCTATAGAAGAATAAAAAAGTCACACTAAAAAAGTCCACATTAGACAGCTATGTATTAAACTATTTTCTTAATGCTTGTAGATTGTTGTAATTTAAAAAATTTAGAAAAAGTACCCAATGAGAAGGGTAGATGAATCAATTATCTGAGTTGTGGTACATAAAAAATCAATTTAATGTTTTTATTGAATATTAATAACATAGGCAAGTACACACAATATGATATTACATAAAATAGAAAACCATACTCCATAAATAAAACATTACATATACACATTTCCCAATTTTATAAAAAAAATGTATGCAGAAAAAAATTTCAAAATGCTAAAAATGATTATCTTTGGTAGCTTTTATGTTTTCTTTTATGTTTGTTATCAAAACAACTAGTCAATTCAACAAAATCTGAGACATTTTCAAAAAATTATCAACCAACTCTGGTATTCAGATGCATACAGTTAACATTTCACTAAGGATTGTACTGGATGTTAAAGACTTAAAACAGGGACATAATGTAATGTTATATTTCAAAACTGATGCCTCAGGTTGCTGAAACATACTGACAAGTAGTTCTCAACCAGACGTTTGGTTGTCACAACTTGGGAGCCTAGATGTTGTGAATGGCACCTAATGAGTAGAGGCTAGGAATGCAGCTCAAAGTCCTATAACGCACAAGACAGTATCTTATAGCATGGAGTTATTGAACCTAAAATGTACCCAGGATGAGACACTCTAATAGAGGTAATTGATATTTTAAATAATCATTCACTTTATTAACTTAGATTTATTAAATAGGCAACAGTCATTACAAGTTTTAAAGCTTGCCTGAGCCCGTGGGCTCGAGACCCGCCTGGGCAACTTGGTGAGACCTCATCTCTACAATAAATCAAAAAACTAGCTGGGTGTGGAAGCGCGTGCCTGTAGTTCCAGCTACTGGGAAGGCTGAAGCGGAAGGATCGCCGGAGCCCAGCAGGTCGAGGCTCGGTGGCCGGGAGCAGGCACTTCACTCCTGTCTGGGCGACAGAGTAAGACTCCAACTAAAAAAAAAAAACAGTTTTAAAGCTTTTTATAGACTCGGAATCTAGAAATGAAGTCTTAAAGCTGAAGTTGATGCACATACATAGGATAAGACTATATTGCCAATTTTGCAGTTAAGCAAATATGTGACACTTGGAATTGTTACTACAACCAAAAAAACTACTACAACAAAAAATGAAATTGACATTTTTATACTCAATATTGTTTAATAAAAAATGTATTCTGAAATAAATTATTTTGGAAAATAACCTTTTTGTATCTCAGTTTCTCATGATAATATAAACATATAGGGTTTCTGTTTTTCTTCATTAAAATGATGACATAAATCTAATTTATTATATATGTACTAGAGATTTTATATGGAATTATACTTACAATGCTATTCTGATGTATGGTTTAATGAAAAGCATGACTTTATCTTCAAGGCTTTTTGTTGTTTTAAAAAAAGGTTATAAGCAAAGTGACTACTGGCAAAGTGCATAAAACTCATTTTCAGAAAAGATATAGCCACTACTAAAGTACAACTAAAAGTTAATTGCTATACAGAATTAAGATTATTAAAGAAAAAGATGCTTCTGAGACTCTTTTGTAAACAATAGCTAGAACGTTGAAAGTTCCTGAATGCAGTTTAGAGAAGTAAATGTTTTGTATTTGACAAATCTCTGCATGGAGTGGACTTGACTTAATTCTTCAGTCTTTTTCCACACTGTAGTTCCCTTCACTCCATTCACTTCTACACATCTCTCCTTTCAGGCTGGGGGAAGGGTGACCCCCCACCCCAAAATTAAAGCAAGCAGACAGGCTTTTCCCACAAGAAGGCCTTTGCTTGTGCTGCTTCCTCTGTGCATGACCTGATCCCTTTAAAAAACAGTCAACTTTAAGTGTCTACCCTTCTATTTAAACAAACTCCCCTCTGTCATTCTCCTACTCAATGCAGTCCTTTCTCATTCACAGTGACTGGAACTTTGTGCTTATTTATTGCTTGTCTGTCTTAATTTGTTTATTGTCTATCTCTGACACTGACACCTGATGTGGGAACTTTGTCTGTTCCACTTATGCCCAACCTAAAATAATGGTGACATAGTGATTATTATTGGTTAAATGCCTGAATGATTTTGGAAAAGGGAGTTAAACAATATTTTAAGCCAGTGTTCATCTGTGTACTGATAGTTTATTAGTTACAAAGACAGAACAGACTCTTTCTCCATGAAACTTGTAATGGAGGGGATGGCCAAAAACCCTGCGGTTGTTTACGTTCAGGGCTCTAGAGAAATATACAGAAGAAGCTACTTGGGTGGTCAGAGAAGGCTTCCTGAGAAAATAATGCCTAAGGTTTGACCTAAAAGATGGTCAGATGTTTTTCAGATGAAGAAAGGGTGAATCATCTTCCTGGCAAAGAGAACTCCCTCAGATAGCCATTTAGGACTGATATGTGGAAATTCCATTTACTCTTGTGGGTATACAGAAAATACAAGGGCATATTCTCTGTATAAGTGTTTAGTTTTCTTAATTTAACTGTGGACATCGAGGTAGTGGTAGTCAGTCGACAGTTGGATGGGTCTGCAACTTAGGAAAGAGGTCTGCATGGGACGTGTGAGTTTAAGGAATTTTCACAGTACAGAGATGAAAATTGAAGGCATATATAAGATTAAATCTCCCAGAGACAGCAGGAAGACTGAGGGAAAATAGGGGCACACAGTGGAAGGGATACCAGCAAAGTCTGAGGAAAAGTGTTGATGATACTGAGACTGGGAAGAGTTTCCAGGGCAAATAGTCAGTGAGCCATTCCACCCACTTAGAGCTAGAAGTCACGTGGTTAGGAGATATCACAGTTGATTAGGGACTGATTTAACATTTACAAAGTCAATTTGTTCATTAAGAAGGCAGTTTCATTCTTGTGGTGGTGGCAGAATTTTAACTACAATGATTAGATGAACTACTAAGCAATATGTAACTAACTAGAGGTAGTCAGTGTATGTAATTTTTCAAAGGTTGGTTATGAGGAGGACTGGGCGAGAAGTCAGCAGTTTCATAGTATCAAAGAGAATTATTTTCAAAATAAAGGAGAAAGTATGCCTTTTGGCATAGGGACAGAGCCAATGAAGATGGAGAAGTTGAAAATGTAGGGGGAAATAGAGGGCATATCAAGCAGAGTGAGGTCTCAAAGGATATGGGCTGAGTGCTTTACAGCTTTCATAATGTATCTACATCAGTTAATTTGTTAAAAGCTTACAAAAACCTTTTCATATAGGTCTTATCATTTCTACTGTACAAATGTAAAAAAATAGATTCAGAAAGTTTTAGTAATATACCCAAGGGCGCATAGCTAATAAATGTTAAAGCTGAGATTTGAAATCTTGTCTGTTTCCAAATCTTATGTTCTTTCCCACTAAGCAATGCTGACAAGTTCACTGTTCCTCAAGCCTCTGCTCCCCAATGCTGACAACATTCACTTACAAATTACAGAACCCTGTAGAAAGGAAGGAGAAACTATCTTAGCTAATTTTAAGATATACTATCTTACTACTTGCTTACTTGCTCTTTAACTAAAAAACAAACTAGCTATCAGAAGCTGAAAAAAAAATTTTTTTTAATGAAAATTTTTTTTAAAAATAGACTGAATTATACTCTGGAATCTACTCAAAGTGTGATCAACAGGTTGACAGTATCAGTATTACCTGGGATCTCATTAAAAAGGAACATTCATATACCCATTCTAAACTTTATTAAATCAGAATCTCTGAAGATGTGCTCTAGGAATCTGTGTTTTAACAAGCCCTCCAGGAGACTCTGATATCCTCTAGAATTTAAGAAACTCTACATGGCTTAATCATACTCAATTTACAGCATGAGAATGTTTGTTTGAAAACAATAAAAAATTATGTACTCAAATAACATTTTAATTAGCTAAAATTCAGAAATGTGAGACCATCAGTACTATCAGAATATTATTTGTTGAAGGGTATCTTGGACTAATTTATATTTGATAATTCTCATCTGGTAAACATTGGAAAACCAATCATGGTATTGATAATGTGTAGTTACGTTATATGTTATCAACATGTCATGTTATAAACATCTAAAATTTTTAAAGAATTAAATAGAGTGAATGAAACAAATAAAAAACACAACTTAAAATTACTAATTACTTAAAATTACTTTTTAAAATTCAGCAGTTTATTCTTGAATTGAAAGACAGTAACTGACATGCAAAATTATAGCAGCAATAAAAGAAAAGTATCTCTGTGTTCAGAGTTAATGGCATCTTTGATAATCATAGCATAAACTAATTTATGGCATAAACTAGAGCACTGTAGGGTTTCTAAGAGATGACTAGAATTTTAAAAGCAATTTGTAGTCCTCCATTTTCTTTGTGAGTGAACAAATAATAGGATCATAGATTTTAATTAACTGTAAACTGTATTATAATATTAAGTCCTTAATTATTTGACCATTTTAAGAAATATAAATATCAATAAAACATTATTATTTTAGAGTCACCAGGATTTTAAATAAAACAAAATTTGACTAAAGTTGAATTCACTAAAATAGTTGGGCCCAACTAGTATGTTTTCAATAAGTCCAGGTCAGCCAGCCATTTTACATTTTTTTATTCTAATTATTTTTAATTAATTAATCCTTAAAAGTTTAAAGAAATCATGGATATTAGGAAGTTATATTATGCTGTGCCCCATATGCTCATAACTTTTGTAGTCTCCATCTTTGATTTCTTTTTATGCTTCTATTTTCATTCTTCCTTCCCATTTTCTTCTCCCATTTCACCCTTTCTAAGCCCTTTCTCCATCCCTTCTTCTATTTTACTCTCTTTCATTCCTTATTTCCCCCCCCCCAACTTTGCACAAAAAGAATACCAGATGCTATTTAAACTTGTACACACAAGGTGAGAGATGCTAACAATGTAGTTGGAATCATTGAGTATTAGAATATAGCATAGTGTTTCCACTGTGTTATTGTACATCTTGGAATCTGTTTCTCCTATATTGCTTTTATGTATGTATTATATATTGCTTGACAGGAATAAAGTTAATTTTTACTTTGATAGTCTACGTATTCAGTAACTATTGAATTGATTCTATTACTTCTGTGACTATATATACTTTATATTATCGTTTTATCTGTATCCTTTCTGGATTAATATCATGTCGGGAGCAGATGTGATGTGGGGAGCAGACAAGTGCTTTCACTGTAACAGACCTTGAGTAAAGGCCCCAAGTGAAAGTAAGGTCTGGCATAATAGCCCCAGTGAAGGCAAGGTCTGGCTTGATAGCTCTGCATCCTAGCCAAACGCAGGGGATGCAGCCTGCTACACGAAACGGCATCTCAGATGTCCACACATCCGGGTACACATAGTACAGATAAAGTCTTAGTTACAACAAGATAACCACGGAACAGTTCGCCTTTAGGTAGCAACAAAATTCTGTTATAGCTCCCTCACAGACCTTGAATCCCTTCCAACATCCTTTGTGCTTGATTATAAAATAAACATGCTGAGTCAGTTCAGGTCCACTTCTCCTCCATCAGAGGAAAGTGTCCCACCTGGCTCCAGCTTTTCTTTATGTCGTTGTGTCTGTGTCTTTCTTAATCTCTCGCTGCTCACTCGGGATTCTCAAGGCAGCCGCGCGGGCCACGGCAATATCATAAAAAGAAAAATATATAATATTCAATATATATTTGGGGAGTTCACGAGCTGTATCAAAAAATGTATTTGTACATGCAAATAGAGATAGTAGAACATTTAAAAATAAGAAGTACCTATTAATCTAACAGTATATACCATTAATGTTGTTTCCATTATTTAGAAATCCTACACACACATATGATTTAATTAATTTTTCACACAATATTTTGGAGAGGAAAAAAATGGAGAAAGAGGGTAAATTAATTGGCAAAAATTGACTAACCAGTTGATGCAGCAGTGATAAACAGGATCAATTGCCCTGTTTCACTAGCATCAAAATTGTCCTGATCCTGATTAGATGATTCTGTGATGAGGGCTAATGTAACGTTCAAATACATGCAATGTCCAAGTTTTCAATATTTATGTCTGTCACTTAGGATGTATGAAGATGGAAAAAACAATTTTCAAGAGAGTCTCTAAGCAGAATATGTAAGATATTGTTTGACATATTAGTCTAATCAACTACACCCAGCACAGACCATTATTTGGATCAAGTTCTTCTCAGAAGGTCACCAATTTATAACTCAAAGGTCAAGCTTTCTCAGCACTTTTTAGAAAAAGTGAACACTATAAAGATGCATGAGGAGAGTCAATCTACAATGTCAAAGAAACCTAAGTGACTGTGCATATTCAAAAAGCCTACAGTAACCAGCTGAAAGCCTGGGACTCTGAAATAGTTATTTTTCAAAGCCTGTTATTGAGATATTGAATTCTTGTCTAGATGATATTTTTAAAAACCACTTTATTAGTGAAAATTCTCAAATGGAACATATTCCAGATTTCCGAGAACATAGTATGGCTATTATTCCAGTAGAAAAAATTAAAAGCAGTGACATTAAATTAAGCATTGTTGAAATCATGAAACTCAGTGCTAAACTGAGTTCTATCTCAATTAAAATTTCCTTTGTAATTTAAATGTATAAGATTTAAGTTAAATACATATTTTTAATTTAAAATATTATCTAACATGCCACTGAAGCTAAGAAATATGTAATCTTTATGAAAAAACAAGATATATTTCTCATTCGGTGTTGCCTTCTGTTAGAATATTATAAATGCTATATCTTGGTTAGGTCACCTTTAATAGAAATTAATTATCTGATAAATAACATGGAGAGTAACAGTGAACTTTTCTTCAAATAAGCTTGCTACTTCAGTCACCATAATGACCAATTATTTTGGTTCTATCTTCCATAATGAAAATGGAAAATTTCTGAATGTCTCTAAAGCGACATACCAAATTAACATAAGAAAATTTATAAAGAGCATGTCAACAAGTGAAAATTGATGCAATCAAACTAAACATAAATATCGAATGCATATATCTTTTTTATTTATTTATTTATTTTTTGAGTTGGAATCTCACTCTGTCACCCAGACTGGAGTGCAGTGGCCGCTCCTGGTCACCGCAGCCTCGACCTGCTGGGCTCCAGCGATCCTTCTTCCTCAGCCTTCCAAGTAGCTGGAATGACAGGTGCGCGCTACCACGCCCGGCTCATTTTGATTTTATTGTGGAGATGAGGTCTCGCCAAGTTGCCCAGGTGGGTCTCGATCCTGTGGGCTCAGGCAATCCACTCACCTCAGCCTCCCAAATGCACGGGATTACAGGCTGAGCCACTGAGCCTGGCTTGAATGCATATATCATAGCAAGAAGCTGGATTAGGGTAGGCTTAATTTAAGAAGACTTCCTTGAAAAAAATACTTTTGAACTATAAACAAGGGTACAAAAACACGAAGTATGGAATTAGCAAGATGTGTTTCATAGGCATTAGGGAAGTTGAGGGTGTGGTAGAGAGATTTTTGTAGGTAACTTTGACAAAGCTGAAGTCCACATCTAACTCTGCTGTTGAGGCTAACAATTAATTTGACACTCAATTATAAAAAAACAGAAATAATAACAATGTCCACCTTATGTGATCTTTTTGAAAAATGAAGCAAATTTATGTACAGGAAAGTCTATGATAAATTATAGTTCAACTCAGCAAGAATCTTAGTTACAATTGTATGCATGAGTTAATTATTTCCCAGACACCTGTGTAAACACAAAGTAAGAAAAGCTGAGTATAATTTCTATTTTTTTAAAAATTTTGGAGTATTTGTCTTATTTTTTATTAATTTATTTTTTATTTTATTTTAAAGATGTGAGTTACAATGCAGAATTATGTATACAAGTGGTCATCATCTTTTTGTTCCCCAATTTGCCTGGTTTGAAATCACGTACCCTTATTAATGTTATGTGCCCACCTCTCCGGCGGTTTCCAGCTACTGCCAACCCCTTTCTTACGGTATTATAGTAAATGTTAACAGTTTATTTATGAGTGACAACATGTGGTACTCAGTTATTTGTTTCTGTGATAAATCACTGAATATTATAGAAGTTAAATCCATCCAAGTTGCTGTGAAGCCCATAATTTTGTTCTTCTTTTTGGCTGCATAATATTCCATCATGTATATGTCCCACACTTTTTTATCCTGTCCACTTTCGATGGGCAGCACTATTGGTTCCATGGTTTTTTTATTGTAAATAGTGCTGCAATAAACATGTGTGTGCAGGTATTTTTTTTTTTTTTTAGGTATCTTTTTTATAGAATGATTTGTAGTTCCTCCGGGTATATTCCCAAAAGGGAGATTGCTGAGTCATATGGAAGGTTAATTTCTAGTTCTTTTAGAAATCGCCACACCATTTTCCATAGAGGTTGAACTAGCATGCATTCCCACCAGCAGTGTGGAAGTGCTCCTTTTTCTCTGCATCCTCACCTGCATCTATTGTTTTTTGTTTTATTAATGATGGCCATTTTTTACTGGAGTTGGGTGGTATCTCAATGTGGTTTTGACTTGCATTTCTCTGATGTTTAGTGAGGCTGAGCATTTTTTCAGGTGTCTGTTGGCTACTTGTATGTCTTCTTTTGAGAAGTGTCTGTCCTGTCTTTTGCCCACTTTTTAGTGAGGCTGTTTTGTTTTTGTTTTTGTTTTTGAGCTCCCTGTAGATCCCAGATATTAAGCTTTTGTCAGATGTGCAGTTGGCAAATATTTTTTTCCTATTCTGTGGGCTGTCTCCCCACTCTCTTGATGATTTCTTTTGCTTTGCAGAGAAAAGCTGAGCATAAATTCTAAGAAAAACATTTATACTTATAGTGCTTATGATAAGCTAAAAATGCTGTGTTCATGGAGCATCAGCATAAGAGGTTTAACACCTTAAATATTTAAAGTTAAAGGACTTAGGGAACTGATATATGGAAATAGCCAAGTATGTACTTATGCTTTAGCACTAGGAATCTAGAAAATACTAAAGCTATTACTTTGATACATTTATTAAGTCTCTTCATTTACTCATTTACTTGAAAATAAGTTGAAAAATGAATGGTGATTGCCCAAAGAAAAAGAGATTATCGCTACTATAGAGAAAGTCATATGTTAGAATAGCTTTATGATTATGTAAATTATTTATATTTTCAATTTCTACTCATCTGAACTTCTCCACTCAAGGCATCTCTATCAATAAGCATCAATAATAGCTCAAAATGAAAATTAAAAATAAAAACTGCCATTTAAAGAAACTGATCTTAATTTAGTTTCTCTATAGAGGTGAAAATAATATTGATATTAATATTTGAAAATCTCTGAGACTTTGTCATAATGAATAGACAGCCTGTCATACAAGGAAATCACTACACTAAAAGTTTAAAAACACAGTTCAAGTCTTATCTTTCCAACTAGTCTCTTGACTTTAGATAAATTTCTTGACTTCCATGTGTTTCCATGTGTCTTCTGTAAATAAGGTAGGGGTGAGCAAGTGGAGTTTACTTACGTCATATTGGAAATTTATCCTGTTTTTGAGCACTGTATTGATTGTGGTGATGTAGAAGTTAGTTATCAACATCTATTTAAAAAATACTAACTTCGGCTGATATGACAGCTACAGAAAGAAAATGTCATATCAATACCTGTTTGTTTGTTCTCTTTCCATGTTGTGATCATTTCTTATTAGAAAGCAATGAAGTCAAGATAGAGAAAAATCAAGATCTGTGGTTGTTGCTGCACTGTGGAAAGAAATATATTGCACAGCTGCGTGGGGAATAAGCAAGCTGACCAGTAACCAACACCTCCCTAAGAAAAAGTAATTCTACCTTCCTCTATATGGTTAAACCAACATTTGTCTTCTGGTCATAAGAAAGTCTTTCTGTAAATAAAATTGAACTATGCATATTTTTATGATATCTTCAAGGAGATAAATCATTTTATACTAACTACTATTTTGAATGGCAGGAAACATTTGAGAAAATGTTATCTCAAAGCTTGCAATTAGCTTGACAACCTCCCAACCCGGAATTGATCAGGCTCTCCTAAGCCCGGGAGAGAAGATAAACCTTGTTCCCCATTAACTAGATGACCTTTGAGAACCTTTCCCAGCATCCAGAGTCTCCAAAATGCCAGAAGCACTGCTTTTGTGGCCATAAGGCAAACTTAGGAGAAAGTCTAGAGGAATGAGGAATGTTAATTATATGATATTCCCCTCCTCTTATATGAAATATGCTTGGTTTTTTTGTTTTGTTTTGTTTTGTTTTACAGGATGCTTAATTGCAGGCAACAGTTCACGTGCCACAAGAATGCCATATTACATCATTTTTTTCAAGTTAAAATAAATGGATCTGGATCCCCTTTTTGCCTTGGTGGGAAGAAATTGAGTTTCAGTCATTTTGGTCTTTCACTCCTTAGGGTTACACTGATGTTCAGGTGTTTTTATGCCATATTTCTTTTCTCCAGTTTCATTGAGACAAAGGAATTTCCTGTTGCTCACCTTCAAGGTACCTGCCTTCCAGCTTCTGCTCCTCACATTCTTGCCAATACTATTGCTCCTATTAGAGAATGTCTGCTGGGAAAATGGCCATCACCACCCACAAGAGTCACCAACAGACCTACTTTTTTCTCTGCAAAAAGAACCTTTCCTACAAATTCCATCCTCTCTCCTTAAGAAGATGGTTTCAAATTTTCCTCTTGCCACTTCCATCCCTCTATCAATGAGAGCTCATGATAATTTCTCCTTCTGGGAATGATATGTTAAACTATGTCTGTTTTCTTTATGATCCCTTTGTTACATATTTATGGTTTTGGAGCAACCTAAATAACCTCATCTGATTCTCACAAGTAAGAGATTCACTTCTTCATTCCATTTTCTCTGACTATGAGAGAATAATATTTTCCTTTTGAGTCAAGGCCTTGTATACTAATCTGCAAGATCAAATTTTTTGCTATCTCCTGTTCTCACATGCTCCTTAAACCAAACATTTTCACATATTGCATGCTATCTCAGCATCTAACTAACCACTCTTATTGAAAAATGTTATTTTTTAATTCATACACTTAAAAGAATTGGAGAAATCACAATAATATACCATTTTATACTCACTAGGATGACTATAATTAAAAAAACAACAAAAGCAAGTGTTGGTGAGGATTGGGAGAAATTGAAACCTTAATAAATTGCTAGTAGAAAAGAAAATGGTGCAGTCATTATAGAAAACAATCTAGGATCTCTTCAAAAAGTTAAATATAGAATTACTATATGACCCAGCTACTCCAATTCTGGGTATGTACTTAAGAAAAATGAAAACATTTTGTTCACATAAAAACCTGTATTATATATATGTTTAATTATAGCATTATTCAAAATAACCAAAAAGTGGAAACAATCTAAATGCATCAACTGATGATAAATACAATATGGTATATTTAAACAATGGAATATTATTTGGCAGTGAAAAGGAATATAAAACTGATATGTGCTACAACATGGATGAACCTTGAAAACATTTTCCTGAGTGAAAGAAGTCGTGTATTTTATGATTTAATTTATATAAAATTTCTAGAATGAGCAAATCTATATAGATAGAAAGTAGATTAGGGTTTGCATGGGACTAAGGAGGGTTGAAGAAAGAAGTCTAAAGAGTGTGGGTTTCTTTTTTAGAGTAATGAAAATGTTCTAAAATTGAATAGTGATAATATTTACCCAAACTTGTAAACACATTAAAAATCATTAAAATGTACACTTTGAAATTTTATAGTATGTGAAACACATCTCAAATTTTAAAGTCCTAGAGAAACAGAGGTGAAGTCATACCCTGTTGGGAGCCAGCTTTGGAGGCCCGCCTGATTGACAAAGTCCAGGTGCACTGAGGACCCCCGGCCGCAAAGAGAGTCCGGGCAGCTGAGGCCCTTCTGTCTTCCATCTTTGCTGTCTGGTACCACCGAAGAATTCTGTGCAGTCATGGAAAAAAAAAATGACATGTTTATGCAAAGTACTCACAGCTAACCTGGAAATGTCATGGTTCATTTTTCCATTTCCCACTATGCCGTTTGGCCTTTTTAACATATGCAAGGGTTAAACTCTAAAGCACATCAAAAATGCTTTCTTTCACTTGGTTATAAGTTACTAGATATTGCTTAAATAATAAATGATATAAATATATTCACTCCTTATTGGATTTAAGATTATACAGTTTAGTGTTTAGACATAAGGTTTTTTAAAAATACAAGTTTATAATAAATTCATTATAAATTCATTATAAGTTCTAACACTTATATAGGAGTTATATAGGTAATTTATAACACTGTTTTCACTGACTTAGAATAAAGATTATCTTTAAGGTTTTTACTTAATTCAATAGTTAAAACTCTAAGTTAACATTTATAGAGTGGGTTTTCACTGAACTCATAATATACTAATCAGACACTTTGATGATAATTTAGCTAAAGACAGAAAACAACCTTGGGGGCCTGGAAAACATTACTAAAACCTTCTTTTGAGTTTTCTTTAAAAACCAGCATTGCAGGATAAAAAAAAAATAACAAAGACACCTGGACAAGAAAGGCGATTACAGAACTCTGAAGGCCGCAAAGCAATACCCATATTATTCAGGGAGTTATAAATTTAATATTTGAATTTTTGTTTAAAATAAGAGACCTGATCATTTCTTTCACAGTAAGTGAAAGGATCTTTGCTATGGAGTACAGAAAAAGTCTTTCACTTTTCTATTCTCACCGTTATTTGCTACATAATCAAAGATAACATTTTTCCTAATAGCTAGAACTAATCATTTTGTACCCCAAAACTCCATTTCAAACTCTTGATAGGAAACAGATGGCACTTTCAAATTTGTATATTAGACAGTGTATAGTATAACATCTCTCAGGTGCTTCAGTGGTGCTTCTACTAACTCTAGGCCTGAAAGAGCAATGTAAGAAAAATGTTAATGAGATACAGACAGGAAGGACTGTGTGAGGAAACACCTGGCAAGGCATTGATTGAGCTTTGACTCAGGACGCATCCTAGCCCACTTTGACATTACAAGGGCGGAGCTAAAAGACTAAACATTCCCCAGGTTCCCTAACTTACTCTTTTTTTTTTTTAATCAATATTTTTTATTATGATAACTTACTCTTTTAGCACTTTCTTATCCCATGAGGTTGTGCTGGTTCTCCCTATTGGTCAAACCCGACAGATGCCAGAGCTTGTAAGTGTCATTCATAGAAATCAGATTTCCAGGAAAACAGAGGAGCATGAAGGATGGTAGAGAATGATTCTGCTGGGCAAATAAAAGATAGCCACCTGAACTACCTTATTTTCACTTGTCTTTATAATTACTATGTTCCGAATTGTTGTTACGTATTTTATCACCTCTACTAAACTAAAATTTCCTTTTAAAAGATTGGATTTTATATATTTATGTATTTCAAACACTGTTTTAAAAACTACTTGGCATATATGTCAAGTATTCAGTGAATTTTAGTTGAATATAAAATTTTTTTAAAATAAGTATTTGGGGGTTTTTTCCCTGTTTTAAGAGTCAAAAATTACAAACATAATTTACATGTTAGCCATCAATTTACAGAATTTCTGTCTCTAAGGGATAGTTGAGAGAAAATGATTGGCTTTTTTTGCATCTGAGAATACTTTGAGAAACTTCAGTTAGAGTTTATTATATTCCTAATTTAGATATATTTTATTTTTTTAAAAAAACAGCAAGAGAAAGAAAGAAAGAAAGAAATCTTACTCTGAAAAACGTTTTAAAAGGTCACTTCTATTCATTCATATTGAGGCACTGATTCACTCTTTCTGCTGGTAATGACAGCCTAAAAATGTCACCAATTCAAATGCAGCCAAATGAACCCTTTAAAAAAAAAAAAAAAAAAAAAACTTAGTTGTGAAAATAGCCACCAGTAAAAATAAATTTTCAGGAAAAATTATAACTCTCTTTTGAGAGAGTTTTTAAAGTGAGTAACTCTTTTGACCGCACTCTGGCAATTAAAACAATTTATATTGCTATGCAATGAAGTTATGAAATGTAATCTCACTATATAACTTTTCAGAAGAAAAAAAATATGGAGCTTTATTTATAGAAGAGGTATATGTTTTTAAAATATTAACTGAAACAATGGAAACTGGGGAGAAGTAGAAAGTACAGGAATAAAATGGGGCAAATTAGTAACTGGTTAAGCTGCTCTGTAAAGTCAGATCTAGGTATATTTCATATTCAGAGTGATGAACAGATATGGAAATTTAACCTAATCTCAGCAACAGGGGTTTTGAAGAGTGAAAAACATTAGCCACTGGAAAGAGCCTAACAGTACATGAGTCTAATAATGAAATGGTGGTGTGACTGATAATTTTTGAACTTTATATCACAATTGTTGCTGGTATTAATGGGATATCTTCCAGGCTTTTGTCCCTGCTTTGAATTTGGGAAATATATATATATATTTAATGAGAAATGAAGGTTTCTACTTCAAACTAAATGTTATACTGTAAATCATTGCACCAATACAAAAAGAAATTCACTTTGTCCTATCTTAGTCCTTCTTTCTTTAAAGGCTACCATACTCTCCCAAAATCAATGAGAAAAAAGTAAATCTTTTATTTCATATATCAAGAACGCTTGCTGTGTCTCAAAAGAAGGTGTGCTTATAATTCCATAGCTAATGGCTGGTTAGATTGCTACTTGACCCCCTTTTGCTTAGGGTTCCAGGGTACCCCTAACTCTTTGTTCGTTTCCTGGGATTCTGTGCCAGGGTAGACAGCGGGTCCTTTCTTCACTTAGCATTCTTAAATCACACTCCAAGTCCCAAGCTATTCCTCACTCCCATTTTTTATTGTAATGTATTTATTTGAATAGTTTATGCAGACAGCCTAAATTTTAGTAATAACTATGAAAATCAGAGAAAAGTTAAAAAGATACTATTATTTTAATCAGAATACAATTAAATTGTGTTTTTAGTTAAAAAAGTAAGTTTGAACAACTTTTAACATTTAAAACTGAACTGGGTAAAAAAAAAAATGTGGCACAGCAACTTGGATGGATTTAGAGTCTGTAATACTCAGTATCTATCACCGAAACAAAGAACTGAGTACCACGTGTTCTCACTCATAAGCGGACCCTGAACATCTACCATATTACTAAAAGAAAGGTATTGGAAGTGGTAGTGGGATACTGCTGAGGGGTCAGAGGGAAGGGACACAGCATCAATAAGCATATCTGATCTCAAACCAGGCAAAGTGGAGACCAAAGTGAGGTCCAAACTTTACCTGTATGAAGACCACTTGTATACCTAATCCTGAGTTGTACACCACATCTTTAAAATAATTAATTAATTAATTAACTAAAGTATACAATGGATGCATTGAGTGGAAATGTAGATGCTAGTACTACAATGGGACAAGTGAGAAAACAGAGACTAAGTAAAGATATGTTACATAACTTACCATGAATGATAATTGCAATTTCCTGAAGCAGAGCAAAACGAAAAAACTTATTGTACAAAATGATTCTTGAATAATCATTCAAGTGACCATTCTTAAAGTTATCATCATTAAAAGGCATTCTCAGAAAAATATATAGTAAATTAAATAAAGTTTTCCTTCACAATAAGATAAGTTCAATAAATTAGTTGCCTACCATAAGAATTCACTTTAGGAGTAGTCAATTGGACAGTTATTATTTTTGAAACATATTGATATGCTTTTGTTTCACAGAGTCAAAACAATTTTTTTTTTTTTTTTTTTGAGTTGGAGTCTCACTCTGTCGCCCAGATGGGAGTGCGGTGGCTGCTCCGGGCCACCGCAGCCTCAACCTACTGGACTCCGGCAATCCTTCCACCTCAGCCTTCCAAGTAGCTGGAACTACAGGCACGCACTACCATGCCCAGTTAATTTTTTGATTTATTGTAGAGATGAGGTCTCGCCAAGTTGCCCAGGTGGGTCTCAAGCCTAACAATTCTTATAAAAAAGATAAATCGGTTTTGTAGTCTGTGACTTGAAATTACTTTAGAATGTTTGCAACAACTTTAGTATGTAAAATTACTTTTTCTTTTAGAAAATGTTAGGTTTTTTACATTTTAAAGATGCAGGATACAATTCAGGGTTAGGTATACAAATATTCATTATGGGATGGGTGCGGTGGTTCACACCTATAATCCCAGCATTTTGGGAGGCCGGGGTAAGAGGACTGCCTTAGCCCATGGGTTCGAGACTAGCCTGGGCAACTTGGTGAGACCTCATCTCTACAAATAAATCAAGAAAAATTAGCCGGGTGGTGGTACATGCCTGTAGGTCCAGTTACTCCGAAGGCTGAGGTGGAAAAATCGCCTGAGCCCAGCAGGTTGAGACTGCGGTAGCCATGAGTGTGCCGCTGCCCTCCAGCCTGGGTGACAGAGTGAGGCTCAAACTCAAAGAAACAAAAACAAATGTTCATTATGTAGATAACCTTGTTGATGAGGTGTGCCCTCCCCCTCCCCTGGCAGTTTCCCACTACTGCCAGACCCACCCCACTCTTCCTCTGGCAGTTTCCCACTACTGCCAATCTCTTTATATAGTAGTGTGATAATTGTTCATGGTCCGCTTACGAGTAAGAAAACGTGGTACTCAGTTCTTTGTTTCTGTAATAGATTGCTCAGTATTATAGACTCTAAGTCTATCCAAGTTGCTGCAAAGTTCTAGTCACCAAAGAAATGCAAATTAAAACGACACTGAGATATCACCTAACTCCAGTCAGGATAACCATCATCAATAACTCAAAAAACAACAGTTGCTGGTGAGGATACAGGAAAAATGAAACACTTCCACACTGTTAGTGGGAGTGTAAACTAGTGCAACCTCTGTGGAAAACAGTTTGGTGACTCCTAAAAGATCTAAAAATTAACCTTCCATACTATCCTGCAGTCCCCCTTCTGGGAATATACCCAGAGGAACTCAAATCACTCTATGAAAAAGATACCTGCACACTCATGTTTATTGCAACATTATTCACAACAGCAAAAATATGGGACCAACTGTGCCATCCATCAAAAGAGGACCAGATTTTTAAAATGTGGTACATATGCACGATGGAATATTATTCAGCCATAAAGAAAGAAAATTTTAGTTATACCAAAAATTTGTGAAGACAGTACAGAGTTTCCATATATCCCATATCCACTTTCCCCTATTATTTATATCATACATCACATGAATATAGCATGGTACTTTTTTCATAATTAAGAAACCAATATTGGCACAGTAATATTAAAGTCCATACTTTATTAATATTTTCTTAGTTTTTACCTAATGTCCTTTTCCAAAATCCCATGCAAGATAACATATTACATTTAGTCATCATGTATTCTTAGGTTTTTTAATGACCTTGATACTTTGAGGAGTACTGGTTGGGTACTCTATAGCATGTCCCTCAAATGAGATTTGTTTGATACCTTATTTAGTTGGTTTGTGGTTTGAGCCAAACTGTGTGTTTTGGAGGGGGAAAGACCATGGAGGTAAAAAGCCATTTTCATCATGTAATATCTAGGGGAATATACTATCAATGTGGCTTGATGTTGACCTTGATCACCTATATGAGGTAATGTTTGTCAGTTTTCTCCTCTAATTGATGAAATTGCTACAGGTTAACAAAGTAAAGTTATTATATATTTTTTCCATACTATACTCTTTGAAATGAAGTTACCATATGCAACCCATACTTAAGAGGTAGAGAGCTGTGCTTCACCTCCACAGGGTGACATAGCTACAACATTTATTTTGAATTCTGTATAGAGAGTTGTCTGCTCTTCCTCATTTATTTACTTATGCAATCGTTTAATTATTTGAGTATGGATCATGGATACTTGTTTTATATTTTGGGTTATCTTTCAAAACTATTATATTTTTGTTGTTTCCCCAATTGTGTGTGTATATATGTATGTATGTAAATGTTTCACATCCTCTTATTTTCTGACAACATAAAACGTGTTTCAAGCTCATCTTCTATACTTCCTGCTTCAGTCCTCAAAGTAAACATTTCCCTAAGGAGCCCTGGTTCCTTTTACTGGAGAATGATATTATAAATCAAAGTATGGGCCCTAGATAGGCTTCTTGCTAATGGAATATTTTGACTTTTAGGCCCTTTCAGCTGACAGAGCAAAGAATTATATGTATATAAACTAACGTGTGTATATATACTTATCTATAAATATTCCATTGTACAAACATCTGTATCTATATGAAGCTAAATATGAATTTATAATGATGTCTCCAACTCTAATTTTCTTGTCTGTAACCTCCAATTTCAGCAGTGAGAAATTTAGCTTACCATCCACCATCCATTTATTTAATTGCCCACTTCCAGAGTATATGTATCAGTATCAGAATTGTTAACCTGTCGCAATTTCATCAACTAGAGGACAGTATTAAAGTACAATTTATTTTGTATTTAGTCCTGCAGACTCTACTCAATTTCAGTTACCTAGATCAGTACCTTTTCTCACATTCCCATCAGTGAGGTTGTTTCATACTTTTGTGATGTAGTTAGATCTTTTGTCACATTCTGCATTTCATCCTGGGAATCTCCTGATCCCCTGACTTTTAAAATCTGTATACGCTAAGGTTCACTCTCTGTGCTGTAAAATTCCGTGGACTTTGACTGACAGATGCATACTGTCACATATCCAACATCATGCAGAATAGC
The DNA here is from genome assembly GCF_000164805.1 of Carlito syrichta. Taxonomy (NCBI): domain Eukaryota; kingdom Metazoa; phylum Chordata; class Mammalia; order Primates; family Tarsiidae; genus Carlito; species Carlito syrichta. The sequence continues at coordinate 415,807 of NW_007255852.1, read as the reverse complement.
TTCACCACCCTAAAATTCATCTCTGCTTCACCTGTTCAGCAATTATCTTTATTTAAATGTGATTATGAATAACCAAATTCCTGCATCTTATGTGACAATACGTCCTTTAATTCAGTCATTTTATCTACCATAATCACTGGAAAGTGAAAATGCTAATCTGAGAAATTACAATAAAGAACTTGATTTTTATTTATTTTTATTTACAATGTATTTTGTGTGTGTGTGTGTGTGTGTGTGTGTGTGTGTGTGTGTGTGTGTGTGTGTGTGTGTGTTCTGTGGGGGACTGAATATAAAGCACAAGAGAAGATGATAATACTAGTCACTTTGGGTAATTATTACACAACATTAGTGAATATTTGGAAAAATCACCAGTTGGACTTGACTGAGAATTTGTCCCTAGAAAATTGTCTAAATTTTCTTAACATATGACAGTTCTTATTTCTCTATCTTCCCTCCTTTACATCTACTATACTACCTCTTTGTCACCTAAAAATTATTTCTTTAATTTGCTATTAAATAGGCAGTGTTGTATTTCAAACTGACTTTTTAAGAGTAACTGCTTTTGATCTTAATCAAATCATCCTTCTTGTGGGACACCAGCTCCATACTATAGGTACAAGGCAGTGATCTACATGCTATAAATTTAGCTATTTAAAATAAGGCCATTTAAGCTGATGGATACTTTTTAGTTTGCCTTACAATTTAAGCCTTAAAATAAGCTAAAACATCTGATTAATGAGTCACACTTTGGTAGGCGATCCTATTTTTCAAAGTCCTCAAAAAAGGAATGGTAGTAGCTTTGATGTTATATGTATATTTCATTAATCTTCAATAAGTAATTCAGACAGTAAAAATATTTCGTGTTGACTTGAGTAATGCTCATATTTTATAGTTGTTGGAAATAACTCCATTTGGAAAATGATTCAGATAATATCCAAGAACTTCCTTCTAGTGGTTTACATAGTAAACTCATAACTCACTTGACTTACAAAGTTACAGAAAAACTTAGCACTTGCATTTTTCAACAAAAGATCTCTGATTTTTAATACTTCTGTTCTTGATCACTGAATATTTCAGGCATATTATCTTGTTATAAAACAGGCAGTAGGAGGGGGAAAACTTTTAGTAGTGTATATCTACCCTTATATTGTCACTGTAGTTTTCTACTAGAAAGAAGTTAATTATATATGTTGAATATATGTCTGTGAAACTTTGGAAAATGTCTTTTAAAAGTGTTAAACAAAACTATTGAAGATAGAGGAAAAAAACAAGAAAGACAAAAAAAGAAAAAGAAAACAACACCCACACAAGCAAAATCCAGTTTTAGAAGAGCAACAAAAAACAATTTGAAAATATACAACAACAAAATTACTATATCCTCTACAGTACTCAAGAACCACAGATGAGTTAATTTATTATTTTTCCTATAGTATAACTAAGTTTCTCATTAAAAAGTTATAAAATTGGAAGATATCAATAGTAAAGAATACTATCCTATTGCTGTATATTTGTAAATACCTTTGAAGAGCATTATAAAAATAAATAAAATATGTGCTTTCTAGATTTATTTCACTGAGACCAGTTCTTTACTATCATTAATTGGAAATATTATTCCTGTAACTTGAATTTATCTGTTTCCATTAAAGCAATACTATAGGAACTAATATTTTTATAACTTTGTTAAATGGTCATGATTGAATCAAAGAGTAAACCAACTATTCAATACATGGTCAGTTTTTTTAGGAAATATCTACCCATGTGGCATATTCATCAAGTGTAAAAAAAAATGAATGTCCATACATATAGCCAACTTAAAAATATATTTTGATAATCAAAGTGATTATCTTTCCTTCTCCATTTGAACTGTTCAATACTACAAATATAAATAAGGTATAACATTTCCTATAGAATTTTCCTTGCCTCCACTAGATGAAAAAAACTCATATTAGTATATCAGATTAATATTTAATTTGTTAGCATCTTAATTTATCGGATTAGCATTTTTAAAAGGTTAAATATTTTTAAAATGAGAATAACACACCTAGGATATTTTGATTATTCTAAATGAATAAAAACCAAATTCACAATAGGCAGAATTACTGCTTGATGTTAACTCTAGATAATTAAAAAAATGTTATTCATGTTAAACTCTAAGTAGTTCCATAAATTTAATATTATAAATATTATTTGCACATGAAGTTTTCAAATATATATTTTATCTTTTATCTGAAAGGTATGGGGTACAATTTAGGGGTAGGAACATAGGTGGCCATCATACAGATAAAGCCTGGGCCTCCCTTTGTTCCCCATTTCACCTGGTTTGCAATTAGGTACTTCCATTGATGTCGTGCCCCCACCCCAAGCAGTGTCCCATTACTGCCAATTTCTTTCTTATAGTATTATGATAAATGTTCAGGGTCCTCTTATAAGTGAGTACATGTGGTACTCAGATCTTTGTTTATGTGATAGATCATTGAATATTATAGACTCTAAATCCATCCAAGTTGTTGCAAAGTTCATAATTTTGTCCTTCTTTGTGTCTGCATAATATTCCATTGTGTATATGTACCACATTTGCTTTATCCAGTCTACTTTTGATGGGTGGTATGGTTGGTTCCATGATTTTGCTATTGTGACTAATGCTGAGATAAGCACGCATGTGTAGGTATCTTTTTTCAAAGAACGATTTGAGTTCCTCTGGGTATATTCCCAGAAGGGGGATTGCTGGGTCATGTTTTTTGATGATGGCCAGCCTTACTGGAGTTAGGTGGTATCTCAGTTTGGTTTTAATTTGCATTTTTTGATGATTAGTGAGGCTGAACATTTTTCATGTGTCTCTTGGCTACTCACGTCTTCTGAGAAGTGTCTGTTCATATCTTTTGCCCATTTTATAATAGTGTTGGTTGTTTGTTTGTTTTCCTGTCAGCATATTTGAGTTCCCTGTAGATCCTGGATGTTAGGCCTTTGTTAGATATACAATTAGCAAATATGTTTTCCCATTCAGTGGGATGTGTGTCTTAAAAACATTAAAATTTGCCAGGTATTTTAAATTTCACTAAAATGGGCAGTAAATATAATATACTTGCTTCTGAAGTTTGTAGTTTAGTCACATATTCAAAATATATTTCTATGTATTCTGTATCTAAAATAGCATTTCATTCTCCATTCCTTACTATATTTTATTTTCTTCATACTTAACTACTGTCATTGACTCACATGTTCATTTTGTTATTTGTTGTCTGTTTCTTACACTGGAATGTATATTCTGTGAGAACAATGATTGTTTCCTTTAGCAGTCTATTTTCATTGACTAATACAATACCTGGCATATAGTAGGCATGTATGAATAGGTGTTGAATGGTTGAATAAATACTACTCATATAATACATCTCATAGTATTCTTTTTGTTTTATAACTGAAGAAACAGAGGTTTGGAGTAATTACCCAACGTTACTAAGACTTCCAGCTAGGAGATACATCCTGCATGAAAAATTCTTCTCTTATTACCAATCAAGTGCTGTTTATAATACTGTACTTGTAGCATTCAAGACTTCTTTCTCCTCTCTGATTAGCATTATGTTCACATTTGTTTAAAATTTAATTGAAAACGGCATGTTATGTCTTTATTAAGAGGTAAATAAGACATATGCTGCATCCCAATTAAAAATTTAACAATCATATACATGTTTTCTTAAGAAAATATTTTGAAGTATCACAATGAGTTACTATACTATTCTTATTTCTATAGCTTAGGTATAAAAAAAAATAAATTAGAGTGCTGACCCTTTAAACATGAGCTAATTTCTAAAATAATCATATTGTCTTAAAAAAGTCACTGCATTATTTCTTTGCCCGTTTTAGAAGTATTTAACAGTGAAAACAGAAAAAATAATTTGACTTTAATTGCCTCTAGAGAACCAGTTCTGGAAGACCTTCGGAGAAGTAACATCTTATTTTTATTCTTTCTTTCATTCATTTGAATCAAACTTAAATTTTACATTTTAAGTAGCCCTTAACATTTCCTTTAAAAATGCTCTGTTAGAGCATTCTGTATTATGCTCCCTTTTGAAATCAGGAAAAATAGAAAAATGAAAATGTCCAATACAATAACATGTAGACTGTCATGACTTTATCTTTAAGTCTCTCCTCTCTCTTCTCATTGGCTACTGTATTTCTTTCTCCCTTCAGTTTTTCTTACCCTCTATGGAATATTTTTTCAGATTTGTAGCTGATCCAAGATTCAGCCTTTTGTTCCTTGATCTTATTTTGAAGAGCTCCTCATTCCTGTGGTTATATATCTCCTCAAATTACTTCTGCCACCTGGACCTTTAGTTTCTTGAATGAATTCCCTATTTTAATGCTCTACTATATTCAGATGAAAATTAAAAGATAAATGCATCATTTTTTCCTTCAGAAAGTGACACTTTTCTAACATCTCTAGAACACTCAGTCATATAACTGTCATGTCACCACTTTTTCAAGTGTATATTTTTGCTCCCCCTCATAATGATCAATGACCAAGATGCACTAAACATTTTCCTCCATATTTATAATTCACTCTTACTGCCTATATCCATGGACTTAACTGAAATCTGGATTCATTTTATCTCATGATAAGTTACTGAAATGTCATAGAATATATTTTATTTTAGATTGAAGACCATCAGGCTTTATTTGTGACAACAATTTTATTTCATTAATTAATGTATGCAAATAAATACCTGAGCTGTTCTAATTACTGGAAAGCCTACCAAACAATTTTATATATACAGTGGGTGCTCCTTTAAATGATTAAAGATCTCTCACATATGGGCTAATAGGAACTGAATAGTATAGGAAAACTCTGAGATCTTGATAGTAAACATACACATGATAGATGGTTTATGTATGAAAATGAAATAGTCACTAGTGGGAAGTTGCCAGGGGAGGGAGCGGGGGTGGGGCACACTTCATCAATAAGGGTACCTGATCTCAAACCAGGTGACGTGGGGACCAAAGTGAGGCCCAAACTTTACCTGTAAAATGACCATTTGTATACCTAACCTCGAATTGTACCCCACATCTCTGAAATAAAATTTTTTTAAGAAATGAAACAGAGAAATGGTGTATATGACTCAAATCAGTTGGCATGTGTGCTTGCACACATGCGTGCGCGCGCATACACACACACACAAACTTTCTTCTCTGTCTTTATCTCTGTCTCTTTCTCTTACTGACCTAGACACACACATTTCCTCTCTCTCTCTCTCTTCCTCTCTCATCTCTCTCTGACACAGACACACACATACACACTCATGTGCAAATCCTTAAAAATTATTTTTAGTCTGCATCAATTTTTTTAAAAATTGAGTTGTCTGACAAAATTGCATGAAATGCAATAACTTAAAAATAAATGCATGAGACAAATAGAGGCATGGGACATATGTCTAAATCAGTCTAGAAAAAGATTAAGATAAAAATTCCATGCCCTTAAGATACCCCAAGTACTGAGGATTGGTTGTAAATTTGCCTCTGAACTTATTAACCATAAAAGCAATGAAAGAGACAAACTTAGTTATAAGCGTCATAATATCCAAAATATAAAAACACAAGATGTTTCCTAATTCTCCAAGCTGTAAGACATTTTCCCCATGATTCCTTATGAAAGGAACATTATGTGATGTAGGAGATAATTTGATATATCCCTACAATAAATGCAGTCAACAGTTTATAAAACATAAAATCAATTTTGAAAAAGTCCAAAGCAATGTGGTCTGGGTATGTAGGTCTCTGGTGACTTTGGCTTGATCTAAAGACAAATTTTCACCAAACTTCTATTATGAATATTTCAAATATATAGACAAAGTGAAAGAACAATAAAGTGAATAACCACAACTAATTTGAAAAATTGTGATCATATTACCAAAATTGCCATATCTATTTTTCTCTCTATTCTGAATTATTTGATACTAACTTAACTTTTTAGTGTAAGCTGCATAATAGGACATAACCTTTATATGTAGTGAAAACATAATTTTTCAGCCTCAGGTTTTCAGTAGCAGAACTTTCAAGAAAGTGCATTTGAGAATAATAATCACAAAAGAGTAAGATTTAAAGAAAGGTAAGCAAAGTGTTTAAAGTCACACTTTCTAGTGAAGAACAGGAGTGAAGCTATTCTATCTTGCTCAATATGGCAAATACACATTCTGTGGCAATCAGCCAAGCCAGCAATATGTATACACACACCACACACACACACACACACACACACACACGCCAAAGAAAGCATTTTCTCATCTTTTTTCTTTTTATTTATTTATTTTTTCCACTTTTAATTTTTATTTTTAAATTGTGGGGTATAATTCAGGGTTAGGTATACAAATATTCATTGTGCAGGTACCCTTGTTGATGAGGTGTGCTTCTCCAGGCAGATATCGACTACTGTCAATCTCCCACCTTCCCCCACCCTGTAGTTTCCCGCTGCTGTCACTCCTTTTCTTATAGTATTACGGTAGTTGTTCAAGGTCCACTTATGAGTGAGAACATGTGATACTCATCTCTTTGTTCCTGCGAGAGATCACTCTGTATTATAAACTCCAATTCCATCCAGGTTGCTGCAAAGTTCATGATTTTGTTCTTCTTTATAGCTGCGTAATATTCCATTGTGTATGTGTACCACATTTTTTTATCCTGTCATCTTTTGATGGGCAGCTCAGTTGGTTCCATGTTCTTGCTATTGTGAACAGTGTTGCGATAAACATATGTGTGCAGGTATCTTTCTTACAGAGTCATTTGAGTTCTTCTGGTTATATTCCCAGTAGGGGGATTGCGGGGTCATATGGAAGGTTGATTTTTAGAACTTTTAGGAATCGCCATGCTGATTTCCACAGAGGCTGTACTAGTTTATCTCATCTTTTTTTCTTACTTCAGGAATAATGTGTGTAATATGAGAAAAATAGAGTTAAGTTTGGCAATATAATCTGGTTAAAATAAAAGGTCAGATCACTTTATTAAATTCATTAACACTAACTCTTCCACTTACATAAATAGTGTAAGTAAAATTATTTCAGCCATGTTCTAGGCATTCCCTCCAAGTGACTGTTCAGCAGTTCGCACTCAGAAAAAATAAGGGCATTTAAAGTTAGCAGTCCTCACTGAGCTTTAAAATGAAAACAGATTATAAGGGGTCAAGAATGAGACATCCATTCTTTTCTCTGTGAAATACAATTAATGAAATTCAGTCCCTTAAAAAATGTAAGTAGAAGTTTGTTGTTTGTTATACTTAAGGTACTTAGAATATATGACAAGACTTAACTAATAAATTGCAAATGCAAATCGTCACAAAGACCTAGCTATGGTTTTGTTCCTAATTTCATTGCCAATGTTAATGACAGTACAGAAAAGCAAAAACATGGGAGATTTCTAAAACACCAAGATATCACTGGATCTGGCACACTGGTGTGTTTTACAAAAAGGCACACTTCAAGATATTGCAGGCTCAGTTCCAGACCACTGTAATAAAGCAAATATTTCAATGAAGTGAATAACATAATATGTTTGGTTTCCTGGTGCATATAAACTTATGCTTATACTTTAATCTATTAAGTGTGCAACAGCAATATGTCTAAAAATGTTCATTCCTTAATTAAAAATACTTTATTGCTAAAAAAAATTGCTATCAATCACTTGAGCCTTCTGTTGCAATCTTTTTTGCTGGTGGAGAGTTTTGCCTTAATCTTGATGCCTACAGGCTGTTCAGGGTGGTGGTTGCTGAAGATTGGGGTGACTAGCAATTTCTCACAATAAGACAACAATGAAGTTTGCCATATTGATTGACTCTTCCTTTTGTGAAAGATTTTTCTGCAGCATGCAATGCTCTTTGATAGCATTTTACCACAGTAAAACTTCTTGCAATATTGAAGTCAGTCTTCTCAAAACTTGCCAGTGCTTTATCATCTAAGTTTGTGTAATATTCAAAATTTCTTATTGTCCTTTCAACCACGTTCACAGCACCTTCACCAGGAGTAGATTCCATCTCAAGAAACCACTTTCTTTGCTCATTCGTGAGGTTGCAGCAATTCAGTCACACCTTCAGGCTCCACTTCTAATTCTAGTTCTCTTGATATTTCTATCACATATGCAATGACTCCCCCTACTGAACTCTCAAACTCCTCAAACCCCTATCTATCCCCATGCACATAACTCCAAATGGATCAGAGACCTAAATGTAAAACCTCAAACCATAAGAACCTTAGAAAATGAAGGACATACCCTCATGGAAATTGGAACTGGCATCCAATTCCTGAACAAAACTTGAAACCCACAGGCCATAAGGGATAAGAAAGATAATTGGGACCTCATTAAACAGACAAGCTTCTTCAAAGCCAAAGAAACCATCAAAAGAGCAGGAAGACAGCCTACAGACTGGGAGAAAGTATTTGCCAACTCCAGATCTGACAAAGGCTTACCATCCTGGATCTACAAGGAAATGTGCTGAAAAGAAAAAAACAAACAACCCCATTATAAAATGGGCAAAAGATATGAACAGACACTTCACAAAAGAAGACATCCAAGCAGCCAACAAACACATGAAGAAATGCTCAACCTCACTAATCATCAGGGAGATGCAAATCAAAACCACACTGAGATACCACCTAACTCCAGTCAGAATGGCAATTATCAACAACTCAAAAAATAACAGCTGCTGGAGAGGGTGTGGCAAAAAGGGAACATTTCTACACTGTTGGTGGGAGTGTAAACTAGTGCAACCTCTGTGGAAAGCAGTGTGGCGATTCCTAAAAGTTCTAAAAATCGACCTTCCATATGACCCCGCAATCCCCCTGCTGGGAATATACCCTGAAAACCTCAAATCACTCTATAAAAAAGATACCTGCACACGTATGTTTATCGCAGCATTGTTCACAATAGTAAGAACCTGGAAACAACCATGCTGCCCATCAAAAGAGGACTGGATTTAAAAAATGTGGTACATATACACAATGGAATACTACGCAGCCATAAAAAAGAACAAAATCATGAATTTTGCAGCAACCTGGATGGAACTAGAGTCTATAATACTGAGTGACCTCTCACAGAAACAAAGATCCGAGTATCACATGTTCTCACTCTCTCTCTCTCTCACCTTGAACACCCAATGTAATACTATAAGAAAATGACTGATGGTACTAGGAAACTATGGGGGGGGATGGGATTAACAGTCTCAAATATCTGTCTGGGGATGAGGAAACACCTCTTATCAACAGGGTGCCTGAATGAAACATAATTGTACACCTAACCCTTAATTGTACCCTACAAAATCATAATAAAAAATATTGATTAAATAAAAAAAAAATCACCCATGAGGGTTGGAATCAACTTTTTCCAAGCATCTATTAATTTGATATTTTGACCTTGTTCCATTGAACCATGAATGTTCTTAATGGCATCTAGATTGATGAATCCTTTCAAAAAGGTTTTCAATTTACTTTTTCAAGATTCATCAGACAACTGTCTGTGGCAGCTAAAACCTTATAATGTGTATTTCTTAATTAAATAAGACTTTAGAGTCAAAATCATTCCTTGATCTGTTGTGAAAAATGAACTTACCCATCCAAAATCAAAGGATGGAAACAAAGAGGCGGAGTGCAGCAGAAGCAAGACATTAATGATGGCCTTACAAGATCAGGTGTCTGGTGGACAGGTACACCCAGAGCATTCACAACAAGCAATTTACTTTCTAATATGCAAGTCCCTCCCCCAGTTCCTCATTAGCAGAGGACTGTGGGGTCACAGTCTCTCCTGGATGTCACCTAAGCAGTTTTGGTTCAAATGAGATTAAATTAAGTAGTTGTTGCTATTTGATTAGAGGGTTTTAGCTTCCATATTAGATTTTAGTTTTTCTAAGACAACATTACTATGATTACTCCTCCCTTTCTAACCAGCTTTTGATCATGTCTGTTTTCTAGTATATGCTCTTGGTGACATTAGCAGACTTTTGTCCATTTTATGCAATGAATTGTCTAATATCTTTCACATCTGTGGGTTGCAGAATGGATGTTGTGTTCGTAAACATGAAAACATTAATCTTCTTGTCTATCTCTATCAGACCTCTTGGGTGACCAGGTGCATCATCGATGAGCAGTAATATTTTGAAAGTCTTTTGTTCCTGAGTAGTAGGTCTCAACATTGGGCTTAAAATAGTCAGTAAACCGTGCTGTAAAAAGATGTACTGTTACTCAGGTTTTATTGATCAATTTAAAGATCACAGGAGAGTAGATTTAGCAGTAGTCTTAGGATCCAAAGAATTTGGGGATGGTAAATGAGCATTGGTTTCAACTTAAAGTCACCAGATGCATTAGTCCCCAGCTATAGGGTCAGCCTGTTTTTTGAAGCTCTGAAGCCAGGTATTGACTTCTCTCTCGTTATCAAAGTCCTAGATAGCATCTTCTTCCAGTAGAAGACTGTTTTACATATATTGAGAATCTGTAGTTTAGTGTAGCCAACTTTGTCATTTATCTTAGCTAGACCTTTTAGATAACTTGCTGCAACTTCTACATCAGCACTTGCTGCTTCACCTTGCACCTTTATGTATGGAGGTGTCCTTTTCCTTAAACCTCATGAATCAACATCTGCTAGCTTCAAACTTTTCTTCTGCAGCTTCCTAACCTCTCTCAACCTCCATATAACTGAAGAAAGTTAGAGCTTTGCTCTGGATTAGGCTTTGGTTTAAGGAAATGTTGTGTATAATTTGATCTTCTATCCAGATCAACCACTAAAATTTTCTACATATCAGCAATAAGGATGTTTCTCTTCCTTATCATTCATGTGTTCACTGAGTAGCACATTTTATTTCCTTCAAAAAGTTTTTATTTGCATTCACAACTTAGCTAACTGCTTGGCATCAGAGGCTTACCTTTCAGCCTGTCTTGGCTTTTAACATGACTTCCTTACTAAGCTTAATCATTGCTAGTTTCAGACTTAAAGTGAGAGACATGGGACCCCTCCTTTCACTTGAACACTTGGAGGTCATTGTTATTTATTAGCTTAATTTCAACATTGCTGTATCTCAGGGAATAGAGATACCTGAGGAGAGGGAGAGAGACTGGGGAGGAGGGAAGACACTGCCTATTGGTGGAACAGAGCGTCTAAAATATTTATTAGTTAAGGTCACTGTCTTATATGTGCACAGTCTGTGATGGCCCCAAAACAATTGCAGCAGCACCATCAGAGCTTACTGATCACAGATCACCATAGCAAATATAATAATAATAGTAATGTTTGAAATATTGTGAGAAGATTGTGGAAATCACATAAAGTGAGCACATGCTGTTGGAAAACTGGTGCCAATAGACTTGCTCTGCCGTGGGTTGCCATAACCTTCAATTTGTAAAAAAGCACAATAAAGCAAAGCACAATAAAATGAAATATGCTTGTACCACAGTGAGAAGCCATTTGGAAACAAATCTTTAATTCTAATGTTAACCTCTCAGTTCTCAATTCTCTCAGCTCTGTTTCTGCTTGGTAAAGTCACTCTATACCCCTAGTTTATTGCCATAATATCATCAAACACACCTTCTTACGTGAAATAGAAAAGAATTTTTAAAATCCTTTCACATTAAATGGTCATTTTTCAGTAGTTCCACCTGGCTGTCTACCCTGCTGCATTCAAATTATCTCTGTATACATATATGCAGATGAGCTGCTCTTTGAATTGCAAAAATATTGACAATCCAAATCACTGCTAATAATCAATCACCCTTCCAAGCCATTTAGCCATAGATATTTTGGAAATGTGGGAGACAATATCTGATGACTGGGACAAACTATCTTTGAAGTCGTCAACATATAAGGAAACAACTAACCAGATTATGTTCAATAATAATAGGAAATTAAACAGAAAATTCTAAGAGAGATAAAATTACCATGTGTTACTCAAAGTATTTGGATAGAAGCATCTGTAAATTTCAGCAGAGTTTGCATACATGCACATACTCATACACACACAAAATTTGGTATTTCATTTTTATCAAAAATAAGAATACTGTTTTTACAATTTAAAGTAATTTATGTAAATTACTTAGTTGAACTGTAAGATGCATTTTCTGAGGTAGACAAGTTAAGGCATTATTATTTCTATTTTACTGATTAAAACAAATAACTGATGGTCAAAGGGCTTATTATAAATTACCCAGTTAGCCAGTGGTAGATTTGGGTGTAGATGGTCTTCTAAAACAGATGACACAGAATGTCAAAGAATATAGGGATTATAGTGCTGTTATATCTGTGTGTGTGTGTGTATATACACACATATATATATATATACATAGTGCTGTTATATAAAATATTCATAAACTGTGCAGTGCTATATCCAAGAAACACATAATTTATAATGTTGATGGCTCACAAGTCATAGTATCAACAGCATCAAGTATGACATTGGTAAAAATACCTTATAGATCCTAGTTCCTATCATTCTTAACTGACACTAATTCTGAGAGCTCATCCAATCTTCTTATTATTTGAAGCTTAATTATCTATCATTATTTTTCTACCAGGATGGGCATATATGCACTTCTAGCCTTAGTTGTTGACAGAGGTGAAAATTGTTATATAGAAAGTTTAATCATACTATATCTGGTGCAAAAGTTAAGATGAGAGAACAGGTTCTAGGCTTTTGCAGAAAACCTAAGTCATGTAGCTCTGTGGTATAGTCTACTAGGATAACAAGTGTCTCATGCTCCTCTTTTCTCTATTTGAACAACCTTCCATTTGTATCCCTCCTACTCCATGGTTTTTTAATTTATTTTTTCTTTTATTTTTTTTAAGTCACATATAAACTTGGACTTTTTGGTGTATAGTTTGAGTTGAATCATATGTGTAGGTTCATATAACCACTGCCACCATCAGGATACAGAAAAATTTTGTCATCGTAGAACTCCCTGGTGCTGTCCTTTGTGCTCACATAGTCACTACACTTAATTCCTGGCGAGAACAGATTGGTTTACCCTCACTGTAGTTTCCCTTTGTGAAAATTTCATAAAATTGCATCATACAGTACATAACTTTTAGAGACTGGCTTCTTTCACTCAACATGTTACCTTTGAGATTTATTCAGGTTGTTGTGTATATCAATAGCTTGTTCCTTTTTAATACTGTGTAGTATTTTATTATTATTTTTAATCCATTCATCCTTTGAAGGACATTTCAGTTGCTTCCAATTTTAGCCATAAAGATTTCTGTTCAGGTTGTGTATGAAGTTTTCATTTTTCTAAGGTAAATGCCCAGGAGTGGCACTACTAGGCAATATGGCAAATATATGTTTGACTTTATAAAAAACTGTCAAACTATTATCCAGAGTGGTTTTAATATTTTTCATTCCCACTAATGTATGAAAGTTTCAGTTGCTCCATATTCTCACCAACATTTAGTATTTTTGATAATTTCTTTTTTTAAAGTTATTCTAATAGGTAAATAGTGGTATTTTCTCATGATTTTCATTTAAGTTTCTCTAATATTTAATTATGCTAAACATTTTTATGCATTTATTTGCCTTTTGTATATCCTTTCTGGTAAATTATCTGTTCAAGTCATTTTCTCATTTTTAAATTGTGCTGTTTGTTTTCTTATTTTGGAATTTTGAAAATAAAAAAATATTCTGAATGTATGCTGTTTGTCAGATAGGTGATTTGCAAATAATTTATATCCCAGTCTATATCTGTCTTTTTATTATTTTTGCAATATCTTTTGCAGAGTAAATGTTTCTAATTTTGATAAAGTCCAATTTAAATTTTTTTTCTCAGCAGATTGTGCTTTTACTGTCATGTCTAAGAATTCTTTGAATAGCCTAAGGTTATGTAGATTTTTTTTTTAATGGCACCAATTTTTATTGTGAAAAAATGTTATTGGTTGTAAATACCTTAGTCCTATAAGAACATACTCAAAGGCAAATGCTTTATATCCAGATACAATTTGAAATTTTTCTTGTATCTGAGTTCTCTATTCTCCAAACTAGTGTATTGACAGGTGTCATCAGATCAAGGCAATCATCATCTGTATCTCAAAACTATATCTATAGTTCAATGCCATGCTTCCTCTTTCATTTCTTAATGCCAATTAAGGGGTAAAGAGTCAATTTTGAAGAAACTATTCTCAAAGTTATTTACAGAGGAAAATAATTTAAAATAGCAGGATTATATTCCATTTGATAGCCTGGTTAAATTTTTCCTTCTAGTTACTCCTACATTTAATCTACTCAGTGTCAAAATACTAGCATGGTCCAATGAGGCTACCCTTAAGTGTCAATATTTCTGATGATGATTGCCAGAATTCAGACATAAAAATATTTAGGTTTCAAAGGCAATAATGTCATGCTATCATAGGAATCTTTTTTAACGGACAATTGATATAACCAGAATCATTCAAACTTATGCTAAGTTTTTGATATTCTCAAAATTTCACTTGAAATTGGTTTTCAATGACATAAAGCAAACTTATTATTATTCATTATAATTCTCAGGAAACAATTATGAACATGTAAAATAAAAAAGCTTATTCTGTAACTTTTCTATAATAGGTATTTAATTCTGTAGAAAATTGCAAACATCACCTTTATTGTCAATATTTACATTTGGTTCTGTAAACAAAGTTGGCAAATCCTAAGAATTTTTAGACATATTTATTAAAATTTCAAAAATATGATCCTTACTGTTTCTGAAAACTATGCATTTTAAAGACTAAAAGTCAGTAAATGTAGAAGTTGAAGGGGAAGAAAAAACATTAACAAAAGATTATTTGAATTTTCCTCTTTCCAAATATCTAAAACATTGCATATACACTGTTTTCAGTGTAGCTTGTGAAACCCAAAAATTCTGGCTTCTCTTTACTTGTCTGAAGCAAGTCCAGTAAAGACTGTACTGGTGAACTACAAGTTCTGTTTTCTTCTTGTGTGATAAGAAAGTCAGTCCTTTTCTTATCTAATTCAGCATTTGGTTCTAGATTTTCTTTTTTATTTCGTCCTAATAATTTTTTCACTTTTTGATGGATTTTACCACAAGGTAAACTATTCACATTCTTGATGTTGCATTCATTGGGTTCTTCAGGAGGACTGTTGGATGGAGTCTTTGCCTGAATTGTTAAGTGCTCTTGTGAACTGTTTATTGTTATCAAACCAGAATCATGACCAAATATTGAATGAAGGTCCTTTTCCTTCAGATCCTTTGCTGGAAAAAGCATAGTATCTGACTTTTGTTTTGGTTGAGATGCACTATTATCCGTATTGGAATTAGAAGCATGTATAGAGGTGTGTAGCCTACATGGACAGTCATCTATTCTTGGTTCTTCTAAGTCATTTTTACTTATAATTAACTTATGTTCAGAAATGTCAGGAATGTAGTCCTGTTTATTTTTATGTGGAGGTAGCTGTGTGAACTTCTGTTTTATGTCATTTTTAGCTGGATTTAACATATAGCCTTTATCAATCATTTTCTCATTAAGTCCTCTCAATTCATTTGAAGGGTAAGGCAATGGGCTCTGAAATAAACATAAACTTTTGTTCAGGTTCCTGGGTCTCTTTATTCAGGAAATTCTGTTCCACCACATGAACATTATTTTCCCTGAAGTCCTTCTGAGAAATATGCTGCAATTCTAGTTCTTCTTTTGATTCAGTCTTTTTCAGGACATTTGCAGAAGAAACAGGAGAAAGGGATCCAACGTTGTATTTTATTCTTTATAGAAAAAATAAAAAATAAATAAAATTCCTTTACAACAAAAAATTCTTTTCTTTTTAGGAGTATCGTTTTCATATTCCACAAAGTCAAAAACTAACTTAGATACAACATCATCAACAACTTGGTACTGGTTACTCTGTGCAAAGTTTCTGTGTTGCTCACTTAAAAGGTGAGTTTCAAGATCTTCATATTTCTGCAAGCAACATTCACAATATCCTTTTTTTTTTTTCTTCTCTTTCAACTGGAGTTGAACTGGGGTTCCACCATATTTATCACCATTCGTTTGAAGTCTTAGTTTAACCTGAGTTTGCTTTTGGATGGTTGGACTGCAGGGTTTCTGAATAGAATAATTTATAAAAGGCATTTGGTCAGCTGAAGATAAAATGGCCTATAAGGTTGATTCATATCTTCCACCTTTGCAAAAGGCTTTTTGAGTCTTCCTGTTCTTATTTTTTGTATACCAACACCAACTTTTCTTCCCACATGTCTTACAGAAGTACTTGATTTCTTGAGTAAATACAATTCTTTTTTCTTTTGTTCAATGTAGTATCTAATGTCATCAATATGAAGAATTTTTGCTCCCCATGATAAGGCATTTGATAATATACTATTTGAAGGGATAAAATCATGGTCCTTGATAGCTTTTTCAACTAATGATTATCCTGTGCTTACACACACTGTGTCTGGTGACTTAAATGAACTTCCATCAGGCTAGGATGAGGTGAAGTGGTTTCCGCCGTATATGCAGATTCTGGACTTGGTGCAGGAGAAATTCGACCCAATGTTTGTGCAAATTTAGCTTCCTTTTTATTTGAAATAAGATAACTGATATCTTTGCTGAGAAATTCTTCAACTTGTCCCCTCCTCGATCCTTAATATCCTTTTGTAGTTTTTCAGATACGGTGACAGAAGGTAAGTCAAGGTAAAACACTTTTCCCCAAAATGGCTTATATTTGGATTTTTCTGGTCTATTATCGGTTTTCAGAGATTTCAAAGACGGTCTGGTTTTTGTTTTCATTTTTGACTTGGAGTCCACCCTGGAAATGTCCTTTGCTGTGGATCCTCATGGCTCCGAGGTTTATGGCAGCCACCCAGCACCTACATGCTGGGTCCGGAGACCGTCCAGCGCCGGGCGGCCGCGGCGACACGGCTTCTCCGGGACTGTTGACAGGACGGCCGCCTCGCCCCTTCCGCCGGCCACGGCCTCCACGCAGTAGAGCTGCGGCGTCTGCGGGCCGGGTGTCCGGGGCCGGATCGACTCCGAGGCGCGGAGGAGCAAGGCGCAAAGCCCAAGCGAGTGGGCTGCGGCGGTTGAAGATTTGAAAACGCGTCACGCGGCCGCGGCGCCGCTACACGCGCCTGTAGATTTGCTTCTAAAGTTTTATGATTTTGCATTTAGAGCTGTGATCCATTTCGAGTTAAATTTTGTATATGATGTGAGGTTTATGTTGAGGCTATTTCCTTGCATTTGAGTGTCTCTAATTGTTTTAACATCATTTGTTGGAAAGATTATCCTTACTTCATCTAATTGCCTTTGGACTTTTAGTAATCAATTAACTGTATATCTGTGGGTCTATTTCTATAATATCTCTTAAGTTCCATTTGCCTATGTATCTATCCCCTCGCCCATATCATATTGCCTTCAATACTATTGCTTTGTAATGAGTCTTACAATCAGGTAGTATACTTCTTCCAAATTTTTCATCTTTTATAAAATTGTTTTGGTTAGTCTACTTTCCTTTCTTTCCGTATGAATGTTAGAATTGGTTTATCTGTATCTACAAAAGCTCCTGTAGAGATTTAAGTGGAATAGCATTAAATTTGTAGAACTCTATAGAGCATTTTGGGGAAATGGTATTTACTGTGTTGCATCTTCCAATTCATGAACACAGTAAGCCTCTTCATTTATTGGGATCTGATTTTATTTCTTTCATCAGCATTTAGTGATTTTTAGCATACAGATGGCATATTTTGTTTGGTTTATGCCTAAATATTTTAATTTTTGAAGCTTTTATAATTGTACAAATGTTTATGTTCAATTATCTGTTGCCAGTATATAGAAATATGATTTTTGTGTGTTGACCTTGATATCAATTTTCCATACTGTGTGACAAATCACAATCTCAGTGACTTAAAACTACACACACTTATTTTTTTTTTTTTTTTGAGTTGGAGTCTCACTCTGTCGCCGAGACTGGAGTGCAGTGGCCGCTTCCGGCCACCGCAGCCTCGACCTGCTGGGCTCCGGTGATCCTTCCGCCTCAGCCTTCTGAGTAGCCGGAATTACAGGCATGCGCTACCACGCCCGGCTGATTTTTTGATTTATTGTAGAGATGAGGTCTCGCTGCCCAGGCGGGTCTCGAACCCGCGGATTCATGCAATCCACTCACCTCAGCCTCCCAAAGGCGCGGGATTACAGGATGAGCCACCGAGCCCGGCTTACACACACTTATTATTTCACAGTTTTTGTGGTCAAGAGTGTGGAAATGACAGCTAAGTCTTCTGCAAGGCTGCCATGAAGTTGTCAGCCAGGACTGGGTTCTCATCTAGAGGCCTTACTGAGAAAAACTCTGTTTCCAAGATCACTCTGTTTCCAAGATCCTTCAGGTTTTTGACAAAATTTATTTCCTTTGGCAATAGGATTACTATGGCAGAGGCAGTTTACTTCAAAAGCAGCAAAGGACATGCTAACAAGACAGAGTCTTATATAGCATTTTCTTAATCACAAGAGTGATATCACATCACTTTTGTCATATTTTATCAATAAGATGCAAGTTATGTAATATTCACACTCAAAGGGAAGAAATTGCACAGAAACATGAACACCAAGAAGTAGGATCATGGAAGTGCCTTTCCACCATAACCTTCGATCCTGTGATCTTACTGGACTCGTGTATCCATTCTAAAAGTTGGCTTTTATTTTTATATGTATATATCTTTTAATATTTTTATAAAGACAATAATGTTGTTTAAAATTTTATTTTTTTATACCTAAACTGTATTTCTTTTATTTTATTTTCTTGCCAGCTAAGTCTTGGAGTATAATGTAGAATAGTTGTATTTAAAGCAGAGATCTTTGTCTTGTTTCAAACCTTTGGGAGAAAGAAAGCATTAGTTTTTCTTTCCTTATTTTTGGTTCCATCCTCTCATCTCCTTCAGACCACAACCAGGAAAGGTTCTCTACTTTTTTTTTTTTTTTTTTTGGGTTGGAGTCTCACTCTGTCACCCAGACTGGAGTGCAGTGGCCGCTCCCGGTCACCACAGCCTCGACCTGCTGGGCTCCGGCGATCCTTCCGCCTCAGCCTTCCGAGTAGCCGGAATTACAGGTGCGCGCTACAACGCCCGGCTGATTTTTTTGATTTATTGTAGAGATGAGGTCTCACTGACCAGGTGGGTCTCGAACCCGCGGGCTCTACTTTTAAGAATCCATGTGATTAAATGGGACTCACCCAGATAATCCAGAAGAATCCCCTCATCTTAACAGCTTTAGTTTAATCACATCTACACAGTCTCTTTTGCCATGTTAGGCAGTAAATACATAGGTTCTGGAGATTAGAACATGGGTATCTTATGAGGAGGGGGCATTATTCAGTGTAACACAAACCTTGAAGGATGTAACTTGTCTCCTAGCTCAAGCGATAAACGGAAACAAACCATGGGCCAGATTTGGCCTTCTCTAAACTGTGCAACTAGTTAACCTGGGAGGAAATATTTAACCCCATTTCCTCTTGTGTTTGAATGTTAATAGGTAAAGCTAGATAATAAAAACTTTTTATGTGATGAAAATGAAGGTAAAAACTTGGTATTAATTTTAGCAACATATAAAATGAATCAATAACTTTTATAAAGAGTAAGAATTTTTTTGTAATTTTAAGAAACTGTTTATCTATACTCATTATCAAAGTTTACTTGAATTGCTAGATTCTGGATGAAATTTTAAAATTATTTTATTATATATTTTAATATACACATCAATCATACAGTTTAAAAGTTTATTTTATGTTATAAAATTTTTCTACTTTCTCACTCTATGAGCATGCTCTTAGATCTGTGAAGTGTTATAAAATTAAAATACAAAGATGCTTTTTCTCCTCTTTACTAATAGGGAACAGGGTATACTGGGTTTTTTTGTTTTGTTTTGTTTTGTTTACAAATTCAGTCCTGAGATGTTACATGCAATTTACATAATAGAGTAAATTCAATGCATTGATAATTTCAAATCAGACAAGATTTACTCAATTTCCTATAAAACCTGGAGACTTAGCAGATTGATAGTTTTTCCCGTTAACCAATAATTGACATAAATTTTTAAAATAATCAGACTCTAAATACTCTGGAATTATGGGATTGAGGTCATTAATTGATAGCAAGAATAAATCCTAACAAATGAAGTACAGATTTTAATTTATTTGCTACATTCATAGAAAACAAAAAGGAAAGACTATTAAGATAAAGTTTACTTGAGTTGCCATTTATAATTGTATCATATAAATTGAAATGTATTTTAGAAAAATTAATGACTTATTATTCTTAAAATGCTTGTCAATTTTTATTACCTGCATGCCTATAATTTATTTAAAAATAATCATGTTTTTCACTAAACTATATTTGGACATGACATTACTATGAATTTAATTTATGGAAAGAAACAAAAAGATCATTCTTTACATTTTTGTTGAGAAAGAAGTAAATGATTTTATAAGAAAAAGCCAGCACTAAATTTTCACTGGGGTTCATGTTGTAATTAACTAAAATGAAAAGGCAAATGAAGAACTCTCAGTCTTATTTTCCCATCCCAGTACCATTTTGGTGTTTTCAAAACTCACAATTTAGAATTAAATATTTCTTTGGCGGGGTGCAGTGGCTCAGGCCTATAATCCCAGCACTTTGGGAGGCCAAGGTAAGAGGATGTCTGAGCCCAAGAGGCAACTTGGCAAGACCTCATCTCTACAATAAATCAAAAAATTAACCAGGCATGGTGACGTGTGCCTGTAGTTTCAGCTACTTGGGAGACTGAGGCAGAAGGGTCACTTGAGCCCATCTGGTCGAGGCTACTCCAACTCAAAAAAAAAAAAAAAAAAAAAGAGTGTATTTATCATTCTTAATATTATAATGATAAATAATAATATTTATCATTATAATATTAAGAATGATAAATACACTCTTTTTAAATATTTATCATTATTAATATATCATTATAATATTAATAATGATAAATACACTGCTCCAATTTACTAAATGGGATTATAATAATATGAGAACTTACTTTACAGTATTAGAACAACTCAAGTAGTAAAATCTGGCCCGGTCATAGTTAAACCAGTCTTCATAAGTTTTTAAGTTTTGTAAGTAAATTTTTTATAACTGCAAATTTTTTACCTAATATATAGATATTGATTGTAAATGCTTTGGGGTAGAGAAGTTTGGTATTTTATCTTCAAGGTAGAATATGATCAATAATATAATCTCCCTTCCTGGATCATTTTTAATTGATCTCCCTCAGAAACACTACTGGCAGTTTAAAAGAACTTGAAACTTCTAAACAGCAACACTGGGGATAGTTAAGTGAAAGGAAGTTGTATATAACTTCTCAGGAAAACAATATACCAATTCAATTAAACAGCCTTTCTTAAGAGAGAAAAAAGTTACCTTCTATGTGTTCTAAAAAATATGAGTTTATCTTTCAATAATTCTCATGTTTCCTGGAAAATTGTGGGCAAATCTACATAATTTATTTTTTTTAGTACTGCACTTGAACTGAAAGATTTCAGCTCAAGAAACCCCTGAGTTTCACAAGAAACTTGAAGTAATTGAAAGGATTTAGGAACTAGAATTTGGGAATTAACTTACCAATTGTTTTAATAATTTCATGACCTAAATCTCAGGCAATTGCTTATTTTTTAGATTTCTGACATCGTGCCAACCAATCAGCTTAAGTCAAATATCTTAGAGTCAAACTCACACGATTATTCTGGAAATTTTTGTTACTTTATTCCCATGCTGTTTCCTCGTTTAAAAAATCATCGGTAGCCAGGCTTGGTGGCTCAGCCTGTAATCCCGCGCTTTTAGGAGGCTGAGGTGAATGGATTGCCTGAGCCTGTGGGTTCGAGGCCCGCCTGGGCAACTTGGTGAGACCTCATCTCTACAATAAATCAAAAACTAGCTGGGCGTGGTAGCGCGCACCTGTAGTTCCAGCTACTTGGAAGGCTGAGGCGGAAGGATCGCCGGAGCCCAGCAGATCGAGGCTGCGGTGGCCGGGAGCGGCCACTGCACTCCAGTCTGGGCGACAGAGTGAGACTCCAACTCAAAAAAAAAAAAAAATCATCAGTATATGTTTGGAGTCTTTAGGAGGCTCAATAAATAGCACCCATTTTCTCTGTATATAATCTGAAGCAATTTAGTAATAAAAAAAACAGTGTCAGGTGGGAAACCAAAATATCACCGTAATTACAGATAAAGTTGACATTAGAAAATATGGCTCACATGTTTAGGCAAGTGTAAGCTTCCTGATACTGCGTACCAGAACTAAAGAAACTCACCCAAAACAGAACCAATTTCCTATGGAGAGTTCACTTCCAGGAAGAAAGGATCTGTCCAGTGGCTCTTCATTCATGGAGTCTATTGAATCGGTAAAATGACCTCATCCAGTGTTCAATTGCAAGTGTATAGTCTGAAATCTCTTCCACCCCACCCCACAACACTTCCACACACAGACATATTGTTTTACTTTCACCATAGATATTAAGTTGTACTTAATCATTTAAGGTATTCGGGATTGAGAAATGTTATTCCTTAGAACATGAAGGAATGTTGGGCCACATTTAATTAACTGTAGGCATAGACTGTTCTCCTGACAGAAATAAACTTTGTGGACTGAGAAAAAGATGCCAGCGTGTTGCTAATTAAAAGTTAGGTTCGTATAGCTGTCTCACAACATGGCTTCTATACCCCTATCAGGGTGAGTAACCTCCACAGTGGCAGGACTACCTCTGCCGATGTGAAAATGGGGTGCTTATACACCTCCACCACCAACAGCAAAGGACTGTGTGGTCTACTCTGCCTATCTAAATTAATCCTTCTAACTCATGCCATAAACCTTTCCTTTCTATCAAGTGGATTTCCTTAGCATATCCATCATGCTATGCTTTTTCCTGCTTCCCTGAATTTTCACATTCTGTCGCTTTTTTCTCATTCTCTCTTGAATATACAATATAGTTTTCCAGAGGCTACATGACGTGATATTGCAACAGACAGAATGAAGAAACAGATGTGAGAATACAGGTATCTATTAACCCAAACTTTAAATTTAATTGCAAAACAGTGTTACTCTTCTCTAATATCCTTCCTTCATTATTGTTAATTAGTCTAGACCATAAAAATGCATCTCAACTTGGTTCTTCTTCATGAAAATATTTACCAGTACTCTAGCTCCGTGCCCACTGAACTATCTATTCCCAAAAGCTTAAAAGACGCTTAAACCACAAATTCGACTTAATTATATCACTTAAATTAGTTTCCCATTATTTTGTAAGTGTTTGTCATAACTCTTCTAGTCGCCAACAGGCAGCTCAAGACCTGGGATTGTGTACCTCTTTTTTTATTCCCTAGAGCATAAACCCCAATAATTAGTAGCTTAAAGAGTACTGAAGTCAGCCGGGCCTATGTCTGGAGCCAGGCACTGGCATCTGTTATCAGTATAAGCTTCAGCAAGTGGCTTCCAAGCCTCAGTCTTCATCTGTAAAACTGAGACTAAAAGACTGTTGTAAAGACAAAATGAGATGATGTGTTCATGGAGTTTACCATGGTACCTGAAGCATAGTATTCAATAATGTTAGCTATTATTACCATTTTTGATGAATGTTCATAGGATAAACTTAGGGGGGAATAATTCATATTTTATTTTCTATAGAAGCATTTTCAATGCTCATTTGAAAGATGTATAGGGTTCAGGAATATGCTCAGTGCTGTAAGGGCAAAAATAAGACTAATGAGGAAGATCTATTGAGGCTTTTTATTCCTTATCTTCCAAAATGGTGTAGTACATAGTTAATAATACTAAGGTATTATTTGCCTTTTTCACTGTCATTCTCTTTTGAACATACAATAGAGTTTTCCAGAGGCTACATGACATGTGAGATTGCAACAGATAGAATGAAGAAACAGATGTGAGAACACAGGTGTCTATTAACCCAAATTTTAAAGTTATTTGCAAAACAGCGTTACTCTTCTCAAATATTTTTTTGAAAAATAGTTTTAAAACTTTTTTCATAAAATATATTTTCAATATTAAGACAATGGTATGATTATTATTTTTAAATGATTAAGTGTTTTGTTTAGTTTAGTTTTAATAAATATATATTAGCTATTTATATATATTTAATATATATTTATATATTGATATAAATATCAGTAGCTATAACCTGTATAAACAAAAGCTGTTTAGATTTGGAGTCCTCAATAATTTATAAGAGTGCAAAGGGATCATGAGAACAAAATGTTTGAGAGTTGCTAGTGTTGCTGACTTTCTCTGGGTTTTAATGGGCTTATACATTTAATTAGGAGAGTGCAATAAACACCTGTACCATATATACCAATATGTAGTATATCAAATATGAAATGTAGTTATACTTTATTTCCTAAGTTTGTTATTTCCTTCTTAATAGTCCTTCACTACTATATTTTCTAGTCACCTCATTTTTTAAAAAGGAACCACTATTAATTTCATGAAGTAAAATTGTGTCATAAATAAGATATTTACAAAACATATAAGTATTTCGTAGTACCGTGTAATTTTCTCATTGATAATAGCTGGAAGATCTTTTGCTTTAATATTCTAACTTTAGGCATGATTCCACTGAGTTTTTAATAATAATAATAATAATAATGTAATGCTAATACTTATTGAACCCTTGCTATATGCCAGTCATTACCCTAAGTAATTTAAATGCATTATTTCATTAATCTGCACAAGTTTTTCAGTATAGATTAAGTTATCAGTCACATTTTTCCCATGAAGAAACTTAAGCCAAATAAACTAAGAAATTTAACTAAGATCACACAGGTAAAAGTTCATATAACCTGCTTTAGTTTTATCTACATCAAGAATCAAGGCCAGCCGGGCTCGGTGGCTCAGCCTGTAATCCTGCGCCTTTGGGAGGCTGAGGTGAGTGGATTGCCTGAGCCCGCGGGTTCGACACCCACCTGGGCAGCGAGACCTCATCTCTACAACAAATCAAAAAATCAGCCGGGCGTGGTAGCACATGCCTGTAATTCTGGCTACTTGGAAGGCTGAGGCGAAAGGATCGCTGGAGCCCAGCAGGTCGAGGCTGCGGTGGCCGGCAGCGGCCACGGCACTCCAGTCTGGGCGACAGAGTGAGACTCCAACTCAAAAAAAAAAAAAAAAAAAAGAATCAAGGCCTTCCTTTTCAAGCACTATTACCTAAGTTAGAAGACCTTCTCCAGTCCTTATTTTGTTTATGATGTTTTAAAGTTTGTTAATACTCAGGCTAGCAACTCCTTAAAACCAGAAGTACTTTGCATATCATGATGATTTTTTTCTTAATAATCTTACCCAATAATCAGTTGTCAGTTAACCTTATGTTTATATTTTTAAATTGGTAATTGGTGGTTGTGTAATACAAATTTAGTTTAAAATAACAATAACCATTTATCTCACAATAGCTTTAGAAATTCAGGAATGGCTTTGCTGGAAATTCCAGAATGATTCTAGCCCAGGGTCTGTCATGAGGTTGCAGAGGTCATGTTGTTCAGGGCTACTGCCGTCGGATTGGTGCCGGAAGTTCCATTTCCATGGTGGTTCACTCATCACCATGGCTATTGCCTGGAGACTTCTGCTCCTTGATGACTATTCATTATCGCAACAGTTTCTTACCCCCATGCAGTTCTCTACAGAGCTGCTTGTATATCTTCACAACATGGCAACTGACTTTCCCCAGGGTGAGTGTTCCAAGAGAAAGCAAGGTGAAAGCTACAATTTTTTTTATGTTCTTGCTTTACAAAACAGAGACTGTCATTTCTGCAGTATTCTTTTGGCTACGCAAGCCAGTTATATACAATGTGTGAATGGACTATTCCAGGATATGAATATTAGGAGGAAGGGATGATTGGGGTCATTTTGGAGGCTGTCTAGCACAATATACTTTGATTTTTTTTTTTTTTTGAAGCATAGTTTTGGCTAAAATTAAGTAATAGTCAATTCTGACTCGTCTACTTGACTTCTTCTTATCATTTTATCCACTTTCTTCTACTTTTGCACTCACTTTTCTCCTCTTACCTCCCCTATATCTTTGACTGAAGCTCATTAAAAAATTAAGAGTGGTGCAGAGCAAAAAGAAAGAACATGGGCCTGGAAACTTTAGGCCAGACTTAACTTCCAGCTTTCCAGTTTTATTACCTGTAAAATGGGGATATTTATACTTACCTTGCAGGCTTGTGGCATGATTAAATGAGTGCCTGTCATGTAATAACCATTCAAGAAATGTTCATCCTATGTTCTTCCATTCAAATCTATCATTTATTGGTATTGTTTCTTCAAAAAATGCAAGGTGAAACTAGTTAGTAAGTGCATTTAATATAATGTATTTATTTTCAACACTTTTTGACACCATTTCTATCTCCCTGCCTAGACATTTAGAATGGTGACTCCATAGAATGAGGTGATATGTCCATTTTTTAAAGTTTTCTTTTTTTTTTTTTAACCTTCCATTTTATCTATGGCTTCTAGAAATACTGTCAGAAATAATCCTAAAAAAAAAAAGAATCCTCAATATTTTTTATAATATCAATGAGAAGTAAAATATTAGTACTTTCCCCCTTATTCTTTCCTCATGTATTTCTGTAGTGCTACAAGATGATAGCTTGTGTCCATTTATACTATTATACCATAGGGGACAGAAACCTGATGCCTTTTTGCCCACTTAGAAGCCATTTCCAGTCAATATTTCCACAGTTTCAGACTGCACTGAAAATATTGGAAAACACAGTACTTATCTATGTATATCTGTTCATCTAAATAATGGATTTAATACTTTGCTGTTACATGAATCAATTAGTTGTTATTAGAAAGGATTCTGAATGCAATGAGAAATGCAATATAAATATGAGATAGTTTTTGAGTTTAACATATGCATGAGCATAATTTACACAATTTCAGTTGAATCTGTAATGTGAAATTGGTAACAGGACATAACTGAAGCTTGAAGAAGTCATGGCTTTCTTATTCTGTGTCCCAGCTACCACAATTTTAATACTAAATGGGTTGTCATTTTATATTAGTTAGACTTTTTTTTTCTAGATGGCAACCTTGAGAAACAGTCTAAAGTTTTATAAATATCTGCAAACGTTATGTAAATGTTTGGTCACGCATAAAGTAGTAATTTTCTTTTTCACTTGGGTTGAATTTACTTTTAAGTATATGAGTCACATACATAAATATAAGCCATAAATATTATTCAACACATGCTTCAGCATTTCCTTTTGCCCCTTTTCCTGATGTTTCATTAGTGACATTTTTCAAATCAAATTTAACTAATCCGTGGTTCAGTCTCCAAACAGGAAATCAGTTCAGTGAGCAGGGATCAGAATGACAAAAGAACTGCTCACTTAGAGGATACTTTAAAATTCTTTGCTCACTGGGGGGAAAATATGCAAGCCTCCAGATTTTTCTGACCTTAATGCTCTGATTTTTCAGTTTGGATTTAACTGTGAATGAGAAACTTTGAAAAACCATATACTCCATCAATATTATATTTGCTAGAGCCTGAGTTTCGTACAACATCAAAGTATTTTATGGCTTTGATATTTTCTTCTTCCTTAATTATATCAGCCCTAGATATAGTGCATTTAATACTCCTTTCCTGAGTTACTCTTATTAGCAGTTAACACTTTATATAGAACATAACTAGAATTCCAAACATCTCTTATTGCAACCTTATTTCGACTGATAAGTTTAGTAATCTTTAATTTAGGACAAGAGGAGAACATGTTTTCGAATAGCACATGTAAATTGAAGATTGTCTGTTCTGTGTAGCTATATGTGTTATGATAAGCAGATATATGTGTATAAAAACTGATAATTAATAACCGAAACTATTAATATTAAAGTCAAAATTAAAACTAAAATTTTGGTTTACAAAAAACACACTAGATTGAAAAAATTTCAAAGGAAATTAATATCACACTTGTCAGAGACTTTTTAAAATTGCCTTTATTGGTTTTAGAGCAGTTTTAGGTTCACTGCAAATTTGAACAGAAGGTAATGAAATTTTTCATATACCCCTGTCCCCACACATGCACGGCCTCCCCATTCTCAACATCCTCATCAGAATGGTACATTTATTTCAAAAAATGAATCTACATGGCATATCCTTATCACCCACAGTCTATACTTTTTGTTAAAACTTTTTATGTTGTACATTCTATTCTGTAATTTACATGAGGATTCACTGTAGTCTTGTACATTCTATGAGATGTCATTCATGGTCAGGTAAATTCACATCTTAATGTCACATATCCATTATACAGTAGTATTATATGGAGTAGTTTTGCTGCCCTAAAACTCTATTTTCTGCCTCCTTGTTTTCCCTAGGATAATTGGCGCTTTCCCACATGAACTCATATTTTTATCCAGTAAAGTAAATTATCAGAGGTCTTGGGCTAAAAAGGTCTTTTTAATATGTAAATTTAAAAATTTCACTGCCATGTTAAAAAGTCAAATAGATGATTTCTATTTGCACTTATAACAAAGTACAAACCCTTAAACTTTGCACATAAAAACCTAAGTGATATGACCCTTGCCCTGATGAACAGACATTATGTTCAAGTTAGGACACACACATTAAGCAAATACTCATGTGTATAGTTATAAATTTTATTAAGCAAGATAAAGAAGGGTGATGAGGGACTATGAGAAAGATTAACCTGAGGAACTTATATTACATTGGTGGATCAAGAAATATGTCTTTGAGGGAGTGATATTTAAGTTAAGATCTGAAGCTGAAGTGTAGAGGCCCAGAGAACAGTACAGAGAAGAGCTTTCCTGAAGAGAGAAGGGTGTGTTCAAGAGCCTGAAAAAAAGAAAGCTCTTGATTGTCTGGAGGAACAGAAAGCTCTTGATAATGAATTATCCAGAATGAATGACATAATGTAGTAAAATGACATTAAACTAGAGATTTTTTGTTTGCACCTCAGATTTCCTCTGTGCCTTTCATAGTGTTTGGAGTATGCTTGATGAGTGGTAAACATTTAATGAATGAACAAGTTTAATGGCAGCAATAGATAAAGGGGGAGAAGGGACAATAGTAGTGTCTACCTCATACAATGGTGAATCACAAATGAGATCACTCGTAATGGGTGCTGATCTCAGAGCCTGGCACAAGTTCTTCATATACATATACTAGCTTAAAAAATTGAAGTCTCTGCTTTGCTTTTGAACTATTTTAAATAACTATTACATGATATCTTGGAAGGCAAACAGATTTTATAATTTGTAAATCTAATATTTCTCTACACTACCAAAAAATCTTTTTATTAATTATTTGAGTTGAATACCATCAATGTATTTTCCCTTTCTGGTTCCAACATGGTTTGCAGAGGTAACATTTCTGTCCTTTCACATATAGACACATATACTTTTGCATGGTTTGGGGACAGAAAATGGCCTCAAGAGCTTGTATCTCATTTCTGGGTTTCCAAACATGTATTGGTTTCAGTAGCAGAGGTCCACTGACAAGCCTAGTTTTGAGCACAGTTTGGAAGCTCTCTCAGTTCTCTCATTTTGGGTCTGCTCTGGAAGACCAAATCTAGCAGTCTTTATGTGGAGATATAAAGTGCTTGCGTTCTGATGACTGAAGTAATGACTCTTACTTCAAATCAGGCAATTTGCAATTTCCTTGTTTCTGAATAAACTATGAAGATTCGTGTTGCTGAGAGAAAATTTATTTTGGAATTCTTATTCTTGGTTCTTAACTCTCTTACCAAATGTTAAGCAAAGTACTCAGAAAGATACATTCATTTTCCTTAGCCAGCAATATTATACATTACCCCAATATGATTAAACATTACCAATCATTTAGATTATTAAACAATAAAACGTTGAACTCCATAGCTAAAATCAAAATATATTCCATGGTTTCTATGAAATTGCATTCTCATGGGTCATTTGTGTATTTTTATTTTCTTAAATATAGCTGTTAATTTCAGTCTCCTCAATTAGAGGATACCATTCATGGTCAGGTAAGTTCAATTTCCTCTGTTATTTCAGTTGGAACCTGAAACCTCATTCAAGTATCTTACAAATGTCTGCTACTGATCACAAAAACTGAGCAAGGAAATACGGATGGCTCAGTGTGAATTCATACTCTTATTAGGAAAATAACATAAAGTCCTACTGGGAAAGATATAATAGAATCATTTTCATGCATTAGAGCAGTGTTATTACAAAACCACTTTTACATTAAATATAAAGAGAAATTTAAATTTTAAAAATAAGACCAAAAATGTATAATAGACAAAAATTTCTTCTTTTTTTATCCTGAGGACAGTGAAGCCAAATCATTTCACATCTATGAGAGATTGCTAGTTAGGAGTAATATTAGTGTTCTCTTTTTTTCTTGGGTTTATGGAAGTAGTTTTTGAACAATAGATTATGAGCTTATTATGACCATTTTTATGCCTCTCCCATTAAACCTTCACCTGAACAGACAGGATAACAAAGATCCCAAGGAGAAAGGAGCCTCAATGTGAAGGGCCTAGATCCTTGAATAATTGTGTGAATTTTAATCCCTCCTCCCCATCACCAGGTCAACCCTAATGCCTACCCACATTGAATTTTGAATGACAAGTAAGTTTTTATGCTCAATGCCACAGGTATCTTACGGTTATTGCAGTTAACCTGTCCTGACCAATCCAATAACTGATTTTCTATGGATAACGCTATTATTGAGTTTAATCAGACCCATGGATATTAGAGCTTATACATTCATGGGTTCTGGGAAAGTTAAATTGAATTAATTTATGATGAAACTTTCAAAATACTTACTGTAGAAAAATTAATCATACCACAGAGCCACTAGGGACAAGTATAATGGAATGGTAAATAAAATGTTAAGATATCCTTTGTGTGTAATGGAAAATCTATTTTAAGGTTTTCAAAGTAGTAAAATAAAATCTTTCTGCCCAAAAGGAATGCTAGAATCACTATAGCTGATGTTTTGTAGCACATGTTTCACACAGAATGTAACACTTAAAAAATGTTCTACAGAAAAAAAGCTGATCCCACAGGGAGCTAGTAATTGGTGGGAAAATCTCACTCTCCAAATACTTGGGTAAGAAAGGCAGAGCAACTGCACTGCACAGCTTCAACTGGGAAACTGAAAAGTACAGAAAGAAAGCATTTCCTAGGAAGTAACATTACTTACTACTTTAAGGCTGAATTTGAAGGAAGACCAAAAGCAAAGATTGGTGCCTCGACATAAGAAGCAACATTTTTCCTCAAATTATACCTCGTAGAAAAATGAATGCAACACACACAGCCAAGAGTCCAAACTGGGACAAATCTTTCTTCTTGGCCACATGAGTTAAAGGTTTTCACCACTTTCTCAGAAAGTAGGAAAAAATGTTGATAACAGAGCCCACAGATTATGACTTGCATTTGTACACATTGATATAGAAAACATCCTCATTTATTAGTGTAACATCTATCATCTTCAGTAAATTGTTTTAGCATTCATATTGAATTCAGGACACTGGCTTGCTTCAAGTATTAGAGTTTACATTTGATGCTCAAAAAGGCCAATCTAGGCAATGCTTATAGAATTCTGTGTTCATAATGCTTATTTCTGCCAGTGTATAGGGTAGTCATGTACAGTCCCTTGTGAGCTCCTATCATCAAGCATACCTAAACCCAATTGCCCAGTGCCTATTCCCATGAGATGGTAGTACACCAGGCATGTATTCAGAAAACCAGTAAGATATAAAAAGGATACTTGCAAAGACAGATGAAGACCTGGCCTGACCAAACAAAGAATGCATTTTAAAAGTCACTGCTATTATTAATCTCCAGCATTTTATAGCTCCCCAAAGGGACCAAAAGTGAGCACTATGCCAGTCATCCATGAAACATAAACATTCCAGTTGTAATAGCATCATTGTGACTTTTCTTTCTTGATCTTCTTGAAAGCTACTAACTGTGAGGAGACAGGATGTTGGCAAAGGCCTTCAGAATTTCTCTGCAAGGCTACGACATAAATTTCCAACCTGGTGACTTTGCTCCGACTGTATATTAGATTTGCCTTAGTTGGAATACACATGAGCAACTTGAGCTCAGTACGGATAGTTTGCACAGCCTCTACCTGCCCATTTTACTGAATACAGTTCAGAGAGAGAATTATTGTTTAATAACTTTGGTCCATAATCCTCAAAGAAAAGCATGAGCTTTTCTCCATTGGGATATGACCAGAAGACTGTGGCCTCTCATTCAATACCCATTACGAAGCCTAAAGATTTAAGCCTCAAGGCTACAAAGACCAATCTCAAAGAGAAGAATGAAGAAAAGAAACTAAAGGAAAGAAGAATCGGCATAACCATACAGCCCATCAGATCCAATCCAGCAATATCTTCCTAAGGAAAGGTGACATGTACGTGGATGATCAAAGGATATATTTACAGATAAATGAAAATTCAATAGACCAACCCATTTTGTTTTCTGTTTGACTTTATTTTGTTGTTGTTGTTGTAATTGCAATTTTTCCATCTGAGATAATTTATTGACTGACTAGTCATTTGTAAAGCTGGGTTGATTGAAAATTGGATAATTGAAACCCTCTTCAGAGCAATTTCCTGTATAAGATGAATAAGATACACATACATTAATTTTCACAACTATTTATTGGTTTATTGTCAATCAAGAATGCAGCCTGTATAAATACTACCTCTAAGTAATTCTCAAAGGTGAAGAATGAAGTTTGTCTTCTGGTCCTTTGGTTTGTGTTGTATTGTAACAAACAGCCTGCTAAGTGTTTTTGTTAATTTGTATCACTTTACCACTTACCTCATTCTACAAAAAAACAAAAAATGACCCAGGGGTGGTGGCATAGGCCCATAGTCCCAGCTACTTGGGAGGTTGAGGCTGGAGGATCGCTTGAGCCCAGGAGTTTAGGCTGCAGTGAGCCATGATCGTGGCACTGCACTCCAGCCTGAGTAACAGAGTGAAACCACAACTCAGTAAGATAAAACAGGTACTTTGTATCTTGTGCCATTTTATGAGCCTGGTCCTTTAAAAAATATGTTTCCTTCTGGGTTCCTCTGGAATTAGAATGGGCATTATTTTTTATATTTTATTAGAGATAAAATCTTGCTATGTTGCCCAGGTTAGTCTCAAACTCCTGAGCTCAAGCAATCCTCCTGCCACAGCCTCCTGAAGTTCTGGGATTATATTCTGGCCGTCACATCTGGCCAGAATGGACATTATTATTGATGTGATAGATTTCATTGTCATGCGCCCTGGCTCTTTCTTCAACTGGGATATTATTGTTTAATTGCTCTTAAGGTTCTCTCCATTTGGATAATGCTGGACTAGCTCTCTAAGGGCTCTGGTTTTGTCTGACCATTCTCCACTAACCCCCATCATGAATATATAGTCCACTGGACTTGGCAGTTGTCACCTAAGAATTTTGAAATTGTTTGGATAAAACATATGCCTGATGCATAGAAAAGATATAACCATAATACATTTGGACATTAAAATCTTTTCCCTGTATATTGGTAATAAATGCTCACTAGTTTATATTCATGATTAACATATCTGAAGCTTTCTATTTCTATTATTATAAAGCAAACATTACTGACATAATGTTTCAATTCTTTTTCCAATTCATTCACATAAATAATGAAACACTAGAAATCACTGAAATAAAAGGCTTCATTCTCTGTTTTTACACCTGAGATTAGAACATCACAATTCCTAAAGCTGAATTTCCAAGTTTCCTGTTGATCGACTCTATGAAAGTCAGGACCTCTAGACCTTGCTCACAGTATTTAGAAAGAAAAAAGAATCATTAAAAAAGAATCATTGTCCAAGGTAGGTTGTTTTGTAATGCTGTATGCTATAAATAAATATTTTTTATTTTATATTTTTATTGGTATACCATAGTTGTACATATTTTGGGGCGCATATGCTATTTTGATACTTGTATACAATATGTAATGATCAAATCAGGGTAATTGAGATCTCCATCAACTCAAACATTTATCTTGTATTTGTTTTGGAACCATTACAACTCTTTTTTTCTAGCTATTTGAAAATACACAATAAATGATTGTTGACTATAATTTCCTTAATGAACTATTGAATATTAGGATTTATTCTTTCTATATAAGTATATTTTTGTACTCATTAACCAACTTCTTTTCATCTCTCACTCCTCCTTCCCTTCTCAGACTCTGGTGACTTACTATTCTACTCACTACCTCCAGGAGATCCACTTCTTTACCTTCCACATATGAGTGAGAACATGGGATATTTGAATTTTCTGTGTCTGGCTTGTTTCACTTAATATAATGACCTCCAGTGCCATTCATGTTGCTACAAATGAAAGAATTTCATTTAATTTTATTCAGCAATGTATGTATACCACGTTTTCTTTATCCATTCATCTGTTGATGGGCACTTACATTGATTCTATCTCTTGGTTATTGTGAATATTTCAAGAAACATAGAAATACAAATATCTCTTGGATATACTGATTTTCATTTCTGGGATAGATATCCAGCAGTAAGATTACTGGATCATATGCTAGTTTTACTTTTTTTGAGCAACCTCTATACTGTTTTCTATAATGGCTGTAATACTTTGCATTCCCACCAAAGTATACAAGACTTTCCCCTTCCTCTGCATTCTTGCTAACATTTGCTATTTTTGTCATTTTGATAATAGCAACTTTGAATGGGATAAGATGATATCTCATTGTGGTTTTTATTTGCATTCCCCTAATGATTAATGATGTTTAGCATGTTTTCCATTTGTGTGTCTTCTTTTGAGAAATATCTCTTCAAGTCTTTTGCCCATTTTAAAATCAGATTATTTGTCTTTTCCTATTGAGTTTTTTGAGTTCCTTTTATATTCTGCTTATTAATCCTTTGTCAGTGAATAGTTTGCAAATATTTTCTTCCATTCTGTACATTGCCCATTTACATTGTTAATTGTTTACTGTGCAAAAGCTTTTTAGCTTGTTGTAATTCTATTTGCCTATGTTTGCTTTTGTTACCTGTGCTTTTAAGGTCTCACCCCCCAAAAAGAAATCTTTGCAAGACCAATGCCTTGTAGTGTTTTCTCAATGTTTTCTTCTAGTAGTTTCATAATTTCAGGTTATACATTTAAGTCTTTAATTCATTTTGAGTTTTTTTTTCATATATATGTTGGAAGATATCTAGTTTCATTCTTCTGCATATAATTATCCAGGTGTCCTGTCCCCAATTACTAAACAGACTGTCCTTTCTATATATCTTCATTCCCATGTCTATTGCAGTATTATTTACAATATCCAGGAGATGGATTCAACTTAAAAATTCAACAACAGATGAATGGATAAAGAAAATGTGGTATAGGCCTGGCACAGTGGCTCACGCCTGTAATCCCAGCACTTTGGGAGGCTGACGTGAGAGGATTGCTTGAGCCCACGGGTTTGAGACCAGCCTGGGCAACTTGATGAGACCTCATCTCTACAATAAATTAAAAAATTAACTGGGTGTGGGGGCGAATGCCCGTAGTTGTGCTACTTGGAAGGCTGAGATGGAAGGATCACCTGAACCCAACAGGTTGAGTCTGTGGTGGCCATGAGCATGCCACTGAGCTCTAGCCTGGGTGGCAGAGTGAGACTCCAACTCAAAAAAGAAAAGAAAATGTGGTATATATGCACAGTTGGATATTATTCAGCCATAAAGATGAATAAGATAATTCATTTTATTCAACATTTCATCCAACAACATGGATGAAACTGGAGTTTTTTATATGTATGTTCTTGGTACTTTTGTCAAAAATTAATTGGCTGTAAGTGGGTGGGTTTATTTATGGGTTCTCTACACTCTTCAGTTGTTGTATGTGTCTGTTTTTATGCCAACACAATGCTGTTTTGTAGTATAATTTGAAACCAAGTAGTGCATTGCCTCCAGCTTTGTTCTTTTTTATCAGAATTGTTTTGACTATCTGTGTGTTTTTTTGGTTCCATATACAATTTAGGATTTTTTTTCTGACTCTGTCAAAAATTTCATTAGTATGTTGATAGAGATTACATTAAATCTGTTTATTGCTGTAGGGGCATTATGTACATTTTAGCATATTAATTCTTTTGATCCATGAGCATGGACGATCTTCCATTTTTTTGTGTGTCCTCTTCAGTTCCTTTCATTAGTGTTTTATAGTTTTCCTTATAAAGATTTTTTACTTCTTTGGCTAAATTACTTTCTACATATTCTGTTTTTGTGTAGCTATTGCAAATGAGAGTACTTTCTTGATGTATTTTTTCAGATTGATTGCTGTTATTATAGAAATGCTACTGATTTTTATATGCTAATTTTGTATTCTGCAACTTTACCAAATTCACTTATCAGCTCTAAGAATATTTTTAGGTGAACTCTTTAGGTTTTTCTAAGTATAAAATCATGTTGTCTGCAAACAAAAATAATTTGACTTCTTCCTTTCCAATTTAGATTTCTTCCTTTCCAATTTGGACTTCTTCCTTTCCAATTTGGATTTCTTTTTTCTTTCTTTTGCTAACTGCTCCGGCTAGGAATTCCAGTTCTTCATTGAATGAAAGTGGAGATAGTGGCCTAGCACAGTGGTGTGTGCTTATAATCCCATCTATTTTGGAAGCTGAGGTAGGAGAATCACCTGACCCAGGAGTTCAAGGCTGACCTGGGTCAGCAAGACTCTGTCTCTAAATTTTTTTTTAATTAAAAAAAGTGGTGAAAGTGGGATAAATCTTAGCTTTGCATCATTTTGTGCCTGGGTTCTGGTTACATGTGTAACCAACATAAGTTAACCCCTCATTTCCAATAGTTTCAGTGTTAGAAATTGGAGTTTTATTTCTAGAAAACTTATTTTGTTCCATAAAACATACTAATTAATTAGTAAATAAAATAAAATAAAATATATGATGTTTTTAATTTTTAAGTATATATAATCAAACTTTCTTTAAAAATGACATTTAAGTATTCCTTTAGGGTGATTTTTCTGCATGAACTGAACTAGTAAACATTTCCTAAAGGAAAATCAGTCAAATCTAGACAGAAGAAACCATCTTCTTACCTGGTAAATCTTCCTGTGGCAAACAGGCATTTTTCATTTTTCCAAAGACATTTGAACTGCTTCCAAAATTTATGTTATCTGTCTCAAAAATTTCCATTGACAATTTTATAACCACACAAGTCTTTGAATGGTAAATTATGTGGATAAGGGCAGTTTCCATGGTAATTCTTCTTTCTCAAGTATATCTCTGTCCTCTATTTCAGTTAGAGTTTCAGTTCTGAGCTCTTGGGAATGAATGAAGTACTTAGAATGCAACTAACTACCAAAAAACTGAGCCAAGCTCTCACCCCAGGATTAACCAGGTACTGTTGTCAGCGAAATTAGCAAAGTGTGTGAGTCCTCACTGGTCTCAATTCTTAGTCAGCTGTAATTTTAATTTTTGATTATTACCAAAGAGATTTACTTAGAGTTAAAAAGGTTATAAGTATGTAGGTCATGAGTTATAAACTGGAGACCACCCATATTTCAGAATATTTTATTATCAAATACTTGGTGTTTTTTAGTTGTAGCTACTATCTAGTCATATTATAGGACACAACTGTTGTAATAAATTCACCTTTTTAAAAACCTTTATTTTGAACTGCAGGGAAGTTACAACACATTTGGTCTAAACTCCTGCATGAGGCAGGAGTCCTCAAGATATTGTTTTGCAACATCTTTAACATCTATCCACTAGACACCATCAGCACATTTCCCATTTCAGTTGTAGAAACCAAAAAATGTTTCCAGACATTACCCAATATTCTGTTGGGGGGAATGTTGCCCTCAGTCAAGAACCATTCCTTTAAAACAGCAAGATTTTTTTTTTTTTTTTAAATTCATAGTGCATGTCTTTTGACCCTCAGTTAGAGGCACTCCTCTCTATCTCTGTCTCTGGGATGCAGATGATAGAGCTGTCATCTTCTGGAACTTTACTGGACACAGTGGCAGAGGGGAAATGAGAGAGTATACAAATTGCACATCAGCTCTTAAAAATGATGCCCAGAAGTGACAGATCACTTCTGCACCCATGAATTTGACCAAAAAGAAACCACAGAAGTACGTCTAATTTCAAAGGGGGCTGGGAAACAGAGCATGTGCCTGGCAGACATGGAGGCAGTTATATCAGTGATCTGACATATTAACATCACAGTGTTATTTGAGAATCTGTTTTGAAGTATAAATTCTAACTCGGCATATTTTCTCAGTAAGAATGTAAACAGCACACTGCATGCCTAAAATGCTCTCATTTAGTCTTCTTTGTTGTTCACGCCTACAGACCTACATGGTGGTTGTACTGGGTTGATGTATTTTTTATTGCTCTTTCACTCTATATAAATTACTCCTTTTTTTCAGTTAACCATTTACACTTGTGCAATCCACAGTAAAATATCAATATTTGTGGTTTTGATTCTTTAAATAATGTGTGTGAAAAATATGAAAAGCAAATAAGCCATCAAAAAAAGCTCAAGAAAGAAATCTTAACCTATCCTTCATGGAATGACTTCATACTTGATTATGTGGAGTTCAAATGGATAGATGGGATTGTAGAATATGTTCTTCTCTGTAACTGTTATCTTCTTCTCACACTCATTTCCAGCCTGGGCCCCTTGCCTCTTCTATTCTCCTTTGATAAGGTTCTATAGTGATGCCATTGTAGTAAAGCTCACCAACCATTAGAAAATGCAGCTTTAGATTATGATACAAAGTATTGTGGAACAATATACAAGGTTACAAGGTATTGTGGAACAAAATAATACAAGATATTATGGAACAAAATAATACAAGGTATTGTGGAACAAAATAAAATATATAAATTATAATTGCATTTTCACAATGTTTTAAGGCCGTAAGCCAGAGAGATATAAGGTAGACAGTTAACATTTCTTAAGTGATCATTGTGTAAAGGCTTTGTGTTTCTTCCCCAGTGATTTGCTGTATGATCCCAAAGACATAATACTGTGACAATTTTATAAATAAGTCACTCAAAGTTACACAGCCAGCAGTCAATAAAATCTACATTCAAACTTAGCCCGAACTTGCTTAACTCCCCCATATTTTTTCTCTAATACTTCTTAATAGGTAATATAGTGAATCTAGGCTTATTCCTAATGGTTAATTTTACAGTATAGAAAACAATTCAGCAGAAATCTAAACATGCAGAGGTAAGCATTGTGAAAATTTGGTGTATAGCATTCTATGCATATTTTAAAAAATAAAATATAGGCCATTTCTTAGATTTTAAAACATGATTTTATAACTACATAATTTCCTGCTTCTAGGACGCTCTAATAGTCATTTAACACACTCCCTACTCTCTTGGCATATCAAGATTGTTTGTAAAGCTTGGCTATTAGAAATAATGTTGCAATGATATATTTGAATATACATTCTTATGCCCAACTCTATTCTCTTAGACTTTTTATACATAATCCCAAATTATCTTATAGAATAATGTAGAATTTACTACATTATACTGTTAGCAACAGTACCTCCTTATCAGCAATTTCTCCAGTATAGGGAGAAAATTATACCTCCTCAAAAAACTGTCTATTTCAACGCAGAAAAGATTTTGTTTTGATTGCATGTCTTTTATTATTATTAAGTTTATATTTGTTGTTGTTGTTCACTGATGTTTCCTTTAATGTAGGTTGCCAGTTTCCTGTTCTTTGCCGTTTTGTTGTTGTTGTTGTTGTTGTTGTTGTTGTTGTTGTGGATAACTTCTCTCCGGAGTGCTTTAATACAGCATTCTATTCAAATCAGTTATTTTTTTCCCCCAGAACACCATTTTTGCTTTCCAATATAGCAGTTGATTAACATTTAAAATCACAGCTGTGTTTTTCTGAGATAATTTCTTTTTTTTTTTTTTTTTGAGTTGGAGTTTCACACTGTCACCCAGGCTGGAATGCGGTAGCATGCTGGCCACCTCAGCCTCGACCTACTGGGTTCCGGCGATCCTTCCGCCTCAGCCTTCCAAGTAACTGGAACTACAAGCACGCACCACCATGCGGCTAGATAATTTCATTTAATCTCCTAATTTTATAGACTGCTTGACTGTAACATTTTGAATCAGACATCTTGGGTTTAAATCCAAGCTCAGATACTGTGCTAGCTGTGGGACTGTGGGCAAGTCACTATATTCTTCATGTATTCATTTATTTTTCTGTAAAATTACATGATAACTTTTACCTACAGCATTTATATACATAGTCCCTGGTATAATAAGTATTAAGAGTAAGCTTTGTTATTGTGTTTTTGTTAGTCTTACTATTGTTAAATATGATGACACTGAGCTCTAGGAAGGCAAAGTAATCTGTTAACTAAACTTCATCAGGGATCTTCTTTCATTTCTGTAAATTGTGTGTGCTTCATTACAGGAGGAATTCTAATAAAATATATAAATAATGGATCAGGTATTTTTAAAGGAGGGAGCCCCCACACCATGTCTTAGATATTATCAAGTAAGGCAGCCACTTTTGTGCTTATGTGTATGATCGACTCATACATGTAACTATATTATTTTACTACCTAGCAAACAGTTTCTGATTTCTAAAGTACTCAAAACACATATAGAAATGTCAGTTTGAGAAATTTAGAGATCTTAAAACAAACACACACAAAATAAACAAAACCTGAGATACCAAGAATTAAGATTGCCAGAAGTGAGACAATATACTTTTTTATTGAATAAGTGAAAACATCATTTCATGCAAAAAATGCAATTTTTTTCCAAAATTATCTATCAATAATTTGATCTGCCTATTGATTATCAATTGATCACTCTATTGTCCTATCTATACACAGATATAAGCTAGGTATATATGCTTAAGTATATTTTCATGTTTGCAATTGATAAGCACATTCAGTGTCTTTTTCTGCCTTTTAAATTAATCCTACATATAACTGTTTTTCACTTTATTTTAAAATGGTTCCTGTATGTGACCACCATATCCATTTTTTGATATTTGTAAGGATCACAGGTGAACTTTTGTGCTGACTAAAAAGAGCTGTAAAGAATCACTGTCTAGTCCTAATAAAATATGCAAAATATTGAAGGGTAATGAAGCCATCGTGGCAGTAAATA
Source organism: Carlito syrichta (assembly GCF_000164805.1). Classification (NCBI taxonomy): domain Eukaryota; kingdom Metazoa; phylum Chordata; class Mammalia; order Primates; family Tarsiidae; genus Carlito; species Carlito syrichta. The sequence goes on along the minus strand of NW_007255852.1, from coordinate 374,717 downwards.
TCATTTATCTTCCGTGGATTTTAAATCTTTGCTGAGAAAATATGTACCAGTAAGAGGAAATTATTGACTATTTAGATAATTGAAGTCAAATTTAATGGATTCTGCTATAAACCAAAATTGAAAGATTTCTTAAGTTGTTTCCCTAAGATAAACAAAGAATAAATGAAATGGATGTTTGTGAGACTTAGGTAGTTCAACTGAATGATCCTCATAACCATTTTATCTTAGGGAGAATCCAACAGACAACAGAAAATTTTTGTCCTTTGGTAGTTTACATTACAGTGAGTGTATCTTAAAAAGTGGAAGCACATAAATGAATAAAATATGTAAAACGAACTGTTGTCGGTATTAGTAACAAACCAACAAAGGTTTAAGATGGAGGATCTAAAGGAAACCTACCCTGATAGGAAGGCCAGTGAGAAAAGGTCAGTGAGATCTGGACAGTGACCAGGATTAGGGAGCCAGTAGGGCATAGGGCAACAGAGGCAGAAAAACCACACCTTACAGAGCCTACAGGCAAAAAGGAGTTGTAATTTCTGTCAATGCAATGGGAATGTCTTGAGGAACTTAAATCATGGAGTGACATTATGTAAAGATACTTCAAGGAACACCCCAAGAACAAACAGTAAGAGGAAGCAGGATTTAAGTAGAGTCAGTGGGAGGTGTCCCCCAAGGAAAAAGAGAATCTCTGAATAGAAAAGGGCGAAGTGTAGCACTTCCTTGCTTAGTGCTAAATGATGGAAATCTATTTTTAACTGGTGAAGATAGATGCCCATAATTCAAATAAAGAAATGAAGAGATTAGGGAGTGCAGAGAAAGGGCAGTCAAGGACAAAATGAAGGGAACTTGTGAAATTATGTACAGTTGGAGAACCCTAAATTAAAACACGGTATGGAAAATAAAAGACTAAATAAGATGAATGTGTTGAATGGAGTAACCTGAAAACTATGGGAAGGATGAAAGTACATTTTGATTGGTCTCATATCAAAAGATGAAAGCCTGGGAATCTAGAATAAGTAAGGCTATGAAAATATATCTGTTATAAACAATGCACAGAGGAATTTTTTTTTCAGCACAAAAATATGACTATTCCACAATGAACATTTTTATCACGATTTTTCCACTAAATTAGGGAAGAGAAGGAACTATGCAGGCCCTTTTTTTTCACTAACACACCATTGTTTGAGTCCATAAAGCATAAATCTACTTGATGTCATTGAGAACCATTCTAAAATTGCCACTGCTGTGCACAAGCTCACTCAGAGTATGTCTGTGCCTTAGTATTACATGAAGAACAGCAATTCTGTCTTCTCAGTGAACAGAAAATAAAGAAGCAGAGAATGAAGAAAATGGTAACTGACTGACTGACTTGGTTATAACTACTTTTTGAGGAACTAGAAAGCAAGACCGAGTGAGACTTTGGGATTTGTTCTCATTTTATTTTTAATGGTTAAACTGCTATTCTAGAAAATTTCAAAAAGAAAAGTCAACAAAATAATACAATGAACTATCTCCAGACTCCATCAATTTTTAATATTCTGGTTCTTCTATCATCTATTTTCATCCACTGTTCATCCTATCTCAATTACTATTATTTTTTGTAATGTGAGAGTTTAAAATTGCATTTTTAGGCTCATACAAAGCTAGTTCTTACTAAGAAAATATAATTATATAAATAGTATTCTCCAACAATAGTTTTTTTGTGGTTAATATTAATTTGATGAGTGTGGTAGTTATTGGGGCAAAAAAGAAAAATGCATTTTTATCTTACTTATGTATCATCCTGGCTAAACTTAAAAATTGAATAGTTTAAATCCTAATAAAGAGTACTGAAATAAGAAGGTTGAGAACCAGGGTTCTAACCATGAGCTCTTCTACTAACTGTCATTGTCACTTTAACTGCTCTTTGACTCCATTTTTCATTTGTAATTGGTGGTGACTGAATGAGATACTCCACAAAGCAGGTATTTATTCCCAAGTGGCTTACACTTCCCTTTATCAAAAATTGGCCTCTGTATTTTTCACCTTCGATACAAATTTCTACCTGTTCCTCATGATGCAGTTCAAGGTTTCCATCCTGCGCTTAGAAACAATTCAATTCATTTCAACCAATACTTACTAAGGGCTTATGTGACAGGAACTATTTTTGGAGCTGAAGGAAACAAAACTGACCCAAATCTCTGCCTCATTAAGCTTACATTCTAGTGGAGTGGCTCATAACAAACGAGAAATAATTGAAATACAGAGTAGTAAGCAATATGTTAGAAATTGAAAAGTGCTTAAGAAAAAATAGCAGGAAGGAAAACATATGAATTGTGTCTGGGGAAGAAAGAGAAGGTAGGAAATAAAGTTGAGATGGGATGAAAGTTAGATGGATAGTTAGAAAGGACCTCAGTTCAGAAGGGAAATATGGAATCAAGACCTGAAAAGAACAAGGAAAATAGCCATGTAGATACTTAGGAGAGAAGTATGCTAGGCAGAGAGGACAAGAGGGACATCAAATACAAAGGTGTGGTGAGATCTGCTTGCTGTTTTAGGAGGGCTTTCAGGGGGCCCTTGCAGCCAGAATCTAGTGAACAATGGTAAAGGTAATTATTCAGATAGATAAAGGCTTAGAGGTGGCCAGCACATTTTGAAGGGCCTCCTAAGCCATTTTATGACATTGGCTTTTATTCTGAGTAAGATGGAAATGTTTGGGGATTAAAAAGGATTGATCTCACTTATGTTTTAACAAATTTACCAGTCTGACTGAGAAGAAGGGCAGACGTGAGGAAACCAGTTAGTTTACTGCCATAATCCAGATTAGACATGAGAGTAGCTTGGACCTGCATGTTGGTAACAGGAGTCGTGAAAAGGGGTTAGAATCCTGACCGATTTTAAAGGTACAGCTGGCAGGATTTGTTGCAGGGAGTGAGAGATGAAAAGGAGGCAAGCCTGATGGGAAGGCTTTCTTTCTGAGCACCTGGAAAACATAGAGCTACTATTAACAGAGCGCAAAGAGTCTGTTGGATATAAGCAGGCACCGCAGCAGAGGCTTACAACTTCTAAGACACATGCAATTCTTAAATGTCCAGGAGAATCCTCTCTTTCTGTTTCTCTCCTGACCTGCCTCACCATCTCCTTCATTTACAGCTCCCTCTGACTTTCTCAGTGTGTCCTTGTCTGTGGTACAAAATCTCACCAGGGAAGTGTCCAGGCATAATTTGCAGAGAGTGAAAAAGTTACTTTCCTCATCCTTGTCTTTTGGTGTCACACCATATTGTGTGACCCTTTAGCTTTTCTCTAAAATTGCATGAGGTTTTAAAATTGGAAGAGATCATCAAGAATATCTTGTCCAACTTTTCACTTTGTTGATAGGGATGTTAACTCAAATAACTTAGATGACTCACCTAGCGGACAGGAAAAGAGTAGAAACAAATAGTATGGGTTTCTCCAAAGTAAGGAGTAAAGATATGACCATGAGAGAAGCAATTATGTGAGTAAATGACATAGTTTTAAATCCTAAAAAAGAAAACAAATAACAGAGTACAAAAAAAAAGTTACATACATTCCCAGAACAGAAAATTGAGTGGCATGAAAGGCAGGTTTTTTTGACATGATGGCAAAATAGACAATCCATTTCTCGAAGCTTTGAACAGCATTCAGTTCAATTGTTTCCCAAATTTCTGAAAATTAAAATAGAACCTTTACACAGCTTTCTACTACTGGACTGTATAAACCAATAAAAATGGTTTCTAACATAAAATGATTCAATTTTCATTTTGTTTGCGAATTCAGATTTGCATAAACCCAAATGACTTTTAAGCAAACTAAGGTGGAGCGGAACAAAATTAAAAGTATTTCTCAAATGTGGACTTTTCTCTCATTTTAAAATATTTAATTCGTTTCATTTTGTTTTGATTTTCCAAAGTTAAATGATAGCTTTAAAATTATGTTATAACAAAGCTTTAGGGTGATAACTTTATGATTTACTTGGTTAGTTTGAAATTTGTTCATTTTGTCTAATGAATTTATAGAAAGTAGAGGACTAGAAGGTTATAGAAACACTTTTTTTTTCCTAGTAACTTTACATATATACATGATAAAGGTCTATTTGTCTTAACAGGGCACCATGCATGCCTAACTAGGATATTTAGAATAATGCAAAATAAATAAATAAATAATTCTTAGCCATTGCATTATTTAATAGTATAGGAATGGAAAGATGTGATTACCTTTCTCCCCCATCATAAGTCTCATGGCCAACACTTCTACAACAAAAGACAGGTTAACAAGAGGAAAGCATAACAGATAATAGTTAAAGTTTAACATGACATGGGAGCCTTCAAAAATAAAGACCCCCCAAAATACAAGGAAAGCTATCCATTTTATGCTTAGATTCAATGAAGAACAAACAGCCATGTAGAAATGTGATTGGGCAAAAAGGGTAAGATCTAAAGGTAGTAGACTGAGTGGAGAAACCCAGCAAGGCCCACCCAGACTCTTCTTGGTCCCTCTGTTATAGCATTTCATCTCCCTGGGTATGTAGCAGGACCCTTCCAGAATAAGGGTCTTATGACCTACTATCAGATGAAGGTAAGTCAGAGAATTTCTTTATGGCCAGCTCCTAGACAGGGAGGTGAGAGAAGGTTAGAGTAGTAATTCTAGCTTTTATGACTAGCTTTGGGGAAGAGGGGTTGTAGTTTCTATGACCTGCCTTTAGGAAGAGAAATTCTGATTTCTGTGATTCACTTCGAAAAAGAATTAGGAGCAAGAGACAGAAGGGCAGGGGAAGGTCAGAGACACCTTGGTTCTGAGGCTGCTTTTGAGGCCTTCCAATGTCCTTTATTTAAAAGCACTCAACATGCCAAAGTGCCATATTCTGGGGTATTGTTTTCTTAACCTCAACATTGATAAGAAAATTTTTAAAAAAACAACAAAAAAAACTAAAACAGTTTATACTTCATCTTAATCTTTCTGGACTTCAGTTTTATTGTCTGGAAAAATGGAATCATCAGACTTTTTTTAATCTACCTAATTGGATGGTTATAATAATCAAATGAGATAATGTCTCCAAAAGTTCCCTGAGATATTATGTCAATGCTATTAGTATGACCATTCAAAAACTGTTAACTTCTTTTTTTCCTGATTAAAAAAAAGGCTACATCCTAGACTCAGTTAAAGAAGAAAACGGGTGTTTCCATATTCTTTAAATAAAATCTGTGTGTCTGTATGCTTGACATTTTAAAGAAGTAGGCCACATCCTGTGTGCTAGAATAGAAATATGGTAAGTTTTTCTTCAATTTCTAAAATTAAATACGATTTCACTACAGTAGTTATTTTGCTATTTAACAATGTACACAGGTATTCTTCAGTATAGCACTGTTCTCTAAAAACTGGGACCAGGGATTCAGCACTGGGAGGCGTGGTTGCTTGAAGAAGAAGACTTCTTCAATCTGAGAGCCAGCAATTGACACCTGTGTATTCACCCACTGTAATTCAATTATACTTTACTGAATTCCAATAGAGAAAATCCATAGGGGGCAAAGCTCCAAGCTTCTGTACAGTGGAACTTCCTTCCAAAAACACTGGAAACCAATATAAAAACTTACTGTTTCCAAAATAGCATAGTAAATGAATAGACTATCAAGGGACATCCATAATTATGTTCTTTCTCATCATGTGAACACACATACACATTTAACCGTCTTCAAGTCAAATCAACATTCTCCAAAAATAAAGCTGACATGGCATTATCTCATGAAAACAGTCCTTTTTCTGCTAGTGGCCATTTCAGGACACCTCTTATATTTCCTTTTAGCATCATAAGTTGCTTATCCTTTTACTAAAAGATACTGCAATTTTTATTCAAGTATATCACTATATCTCTATATTCTTTCTGATTGCTCATCTGGATTATTTCATCTTAAAGAGCAGTAAGTAATTTGACCAATTAGCCCTCACATATTAGTGAGCACCTAATATTTTTCTCAGGCACTCTGCTAGGTGCTATGAGGAATATAAATGCATAGGAACCACCTTTCACCTTGAAGGTGTTTGTAGACTAGTTGGAAGATGAGAATTTAAAAATGTATAAAGTTCAACACAGTAAAAACCATATTAAAATATTGCCAAAATTCAATAAATAATATGAGATAAGAAATCTTATTTATCAAATCAGAATCTCCAGGAATGGAACCCAAGAATATGTATTTTTAAACCCCCAAGAGGATTCTGAGAGATAATCAGGTCTAGAAGCCACTGGTATATATATTCTTCCATTTTCTTCCCTTCCAGTCTCTCATCAGAATGATCTGCTTAGTATGCTCAGAGTTTACCCAAAAAAGCTCTTAAGTGCCACGCGTGTTACACAATAGTTTACCATCTCCTTTTTTTCTTTTCTTTCTTTCTTTCTTTCTTTTCTTTCTTTTTTTCTTTTCTTTTTTTTTTTTTTTTTTTGATATTCCTCTCAATGCCATTTAATGGCTCCAAATCCTTTTCAGATATTGACATTGCCTCTCTTTTTTTTCTTAACCCTTGTCCTTTCCTGACTGATAATACCCATTCCTACCATTTCAGCTAGAGGGCTCAGTTATGCCCTGGATGATCCCTAAGCCTACATGCCCAGCTCTGACTTTTTCAACCTCTCCAACTCAATTTCTATCAAGGACTCCAAACTCAAAATTTTCAACCTCAACCTCATTTCTTCCCCACCCCTTTTTCAAAGGACTAACCCACCCCTCACTGACTGTAGGCATGCTATGTGTAGGTGAAATTAAGTTGGGTCAGAGAAAAATGTATAGGGACCCAGTAGACCCAAGTTAGAAATCACTCACTCTCAAATCGCCTTATCCATAACCATGCATCCTCTTGTGTATTAAGACCTGTTTATTCTACCTGAGGGATTTATGATGAATTGTTTCTCTTTTCTCCTCCTACTCCTGCTGTCCTATTTCAAGTTATTACCCAATTGCTAACACTCTACTGAGTTGGAGGAAGCTCATCTCTGACTCAATTTTGTGCTATTTTTTAACCTCATTAGATATGAACTCCTTTTCTTAAGTTAACAATCTAAATTTTAGAGGCTTTCTTGAATTTTGAAAAATCTGAATCATGCTTTTATTTTAATTTTGTTTTCATTATTTCGTCATTTATGTTTTCTAAAACTTAGATCATTGTAGAGTTCTCAAGAATCAAGTAAGAAGAAACTCCAAGGGATTATTCTAAGTTAACTTTTTTTAGTATAGAACTATAACAGTTGAAGAAAGATGTTTCCATTGCATTTTTAAAGATCTTAAAGTAAAAATTCTCCAATGTCTGTAATACCCAGTTTCTTTCAATGATCTGTTATAATGCCTGCCAAGCTAATAGTTAAGATTTTTCTTCTGATGTTAACATCTTTGCTTTAATTTGGTCCTAAAGCATTATTTCTTCTATTATAAGAGCATTATTTCTTATTTTTAACTTGCTAACATAATTTCACTATGTAGGTAATTCCTTTCAGCTGTAAGTATATTGTTCTGTAGGTGTCAATTGAATATGTAGGGCTTTTTTGTTTTTCTTCCCTTTATCATAAATCTTAAAAAGGGACGTTGTTCCTCAATTTAGGATTTATTTTTTCTCTAAATAGCACTGATGCTTTAAACATCTTTTTTGTTTATTTAGTAGATGAGTAAAATGTTCTGCATATTTATGTGGGCAATCATTCAAGCATTTTTGCAAATTTTTTAGAATAGTAGACACTTCACATTTAACCCTCTGCTATATTCTTACTTCAGTATCTCACAATCAGAAGAAATGAATAAGATGAAGTAAATTGTCTCAGTAATCAGAAATCATTCCCCAAACAATCTATCTGAATATCATTTGTGAGGCAGTCCACACAAATGAGAACTCCATTGTTTGCTCAATGTGCAAGTCATGTAAATTATGTATGAAATTTCTCTATAACTTGTCAGTTACCCTACTTTTATTCTAGAAGAATTCAAGCAATTACAGCACTTTAAGGTGAGGAAGACCAGTACAGTGGCTCACGCCTATAATCCCAGCACTTTGGGAGAGGGAGGTGAGAGGATTGCCTGAGTCCAGGGGTTTGAGACCAGTCTGGGCAACTTGGCAAGACCTTGTCTGTACAATAAATTTTTTAAATTAGCCGGGTGTGGTGTCATGTGCCTATAGTTCCAACTACTTGGAAGACTGAGGCAGAAGAATCATCTGAATCCAGCAGGTGGAGGCTGCAGTGGCCATGAGTATGCCACTGCACTCCATCCTGGGTGACAGAGTGAAACTCAAACTCAAACTTCAACTTCAACTCAAAAAAAAAAAAAAAAGAAGGTGAGGGAAAAAATCCAGAGCCATTGGATAGTTTTGTTTTCTCTTTGTATTCCAGTTTCACTAATGTCTCTTTGCTGAGACAGAATTGACAAATATTACAGTTGTCACCTTCTGGTTTTACTGGAGGAGCTATGCCTTGGGTTCCTGGAAAACCTTGCATGTCTCGTGTGAAATCCTGGCAAATATTCATTCAAAAGTCTTGTAAGAGCCATCTAGTATGTGAAAGAAATGAGGTCAAGATTACGATCTTGGATTTTTGTTTTCTTTTATTAGCTGGGATTATTGACAGGTATATTTTGAAACCTAAAAAGGAAGACTAGTAATCTGCATAATTTAAAAAAATGTTGGGGGGATTGATCATAATTGAAATTGAAACATGGTACTCAAGGTTACTGACTTGTAGAAAAATGTTTGAACTGATTTTTTTTTTAACAAAATGGCATATAAATTCAGGTACACACACACGCACACACACAGGGTAGAATGCCTGAGATGGCTATCACTGGTTTGAAAGAGCCATTTGTGCACATCTCTTTCCAACTCCAGTTCAGTGACTTTACATTGATGACTTGAAATCAACCATGATGGGCATATTTACTCTACAAAAATCAACAAGTGCTACAAATCAGTTTGTTAGTTTGTTTTTCATAAAGTCAGTTGTTAAACATCTAAGAGCACACCACTGCCATAACAGGGCATTTTTTCCTCAAGTTTCTGTGACTGTTGCAGGACTATTCATATTAATTGAGATAGTTCTGTAGTCATTTAATTGATTATTTATTTAATTGATTTCTTAATAGCTTTATTCCCAATTTCTGTCCCAGAGGGTGGCAGCATAGTGCAGTATAAAGTACCTGGGACTTTGTATTGAAAGGTGTTGTTAATCCCCTTTCTGTCCCTTTGGTTCTTTGACTTTTGAAAAGTCATTTAAACTCTCTGGTACAAATATTCATCCTCTCACCAATGAGGATAGTAATACTATCAAGGGGAGTAAAATGGGATGATGTATATGGATGGGTCTGACCTAGAGTCAAATTGAAGCAATGAGAGCTCACTCTTCCCAGTACCAACGACTAATGGCGTTAAATGTTGAAAAGTCCTCAATAAATGCTTTACTTCTTTTTAAAATTATTATTTTAGAATCATGGGATACATGTGAGTATTTGTTTCATAAGTGTATTGCATGAAAGTGATGTTTGAGCTTCTGATGAGCCCGCCCCTCACCCAAGTAATGAGCATGGTACCCAGAGTGTGCCTTTGTATCCCTTACCCTTTTCCCTCCATTTTGCAGTGCCCTGTGTCTTGTGCCCATGTGCGTCTAATGTTTAGTGCTTACTTAGGAGTGAACATACGATATTCAGTTTTCTGTTTCTGCTCACTTAGAATGATGGTCTCCAGCTGCATCTGCTGCAAAGGTCATGATTTTGTTCTTCTTTATAGCTACGTAGTATTCCATAGTGTGTATGTGCCACATTTTCATTATCCAGTCCACCTATGATGGGCATCTGGGTTGGTTCACGTTTTTGCTATTGTGAATAGTACAGCAATAAACATACAAATGCAGGTAGGTGCCTTATTGGTAGAGTAATTTGTGTTTCTTTGGGTATATTCCCAGAAGTGGGTTTGCTGGATCAAATGGTAGTTGTATTTTAGTTCTTTTTTTTTTTATTAATCAATATTTTTTATTATGGTTTTGTGGGGTACAGTTAAGGGTTAGGTGTACAATTACATTTCATTCAGGCACCCTGTTGATAAGAGGTGTTTTCCCATCCCCCGACAGATATTTGCTACTGTTAATCCCATCCCCCCCCATAGTTTCCCAGTACCGTCAGTCATTTTCTTATAGTATTACATTGGATGTTCAAGGTCCATTATATGAGTGAGAACATGTGATACTCGGATCTTTGTTTCTGTGAGAGGTCACTCAGTACTATAGACTCTAGTTCCATCCAGGTTGCTGCGAAATTCATAATTTTGTTCTTTTTTATGGTTGCGTAGTATTCCATTGTATATATGTAACACATTTTTTTAATCCAGTCCTCTTTTGATGGGCAGCATGGTTGTTTCTAGGTTCTTGCTATTGTGAACAACGCCGCGATAAACATACGTGTGCAGGTATCTTTTTTATAGAGTGATTTGTGTTCTTCAGGGTATATTCCCAGTAGGGGGATTGTGGGGTCATATGGAAGGTCAATTTTTAGAGTTTTTAGGAATCTCCACACTGCTTTCCACAGAGGTTGCACTAGTTTACGCTCCCACCAACAGTGTAGAAGTGTTCCCTTTTCACCACACCCTCTCCAGCAGCTGTTATTTTTTGAGTTGTTGATCATTGCCATTCTGACTGGAGTTAGGTGGTATCTCAGTGTGGTTTTGATTTACATCTCCCTGATGATTAGTGAGGTTGAGCATTTCTTCATGTGTTTGTTGGCTGCTATTTTTAGTTCTTTAAGAAACTCTAAACTGCTTCAGACAGAGATTGAACTATCTTACATTCCCACCAACAATATATGTTACCTTTTCTCCTCAGCCTCATTGGTTCCTGTTGTTTTTTGGCTTTTTAATAATAGCCACCCTGACCAGCGTGAGATAGTGTCTCATTGTACTTTTGATTTACAAGGAGATGTTTTACTTCTTAATCTCCTGCAGCTCTATGAGCTAGATGAGCTCTTGAAAAAGCTTAAAACTGCCAGGAGGGGGGCGGGTAAGCAGAATTGGCAGTAGTGGGAGTCTGCCTGGGGAAGGAGGGGCACTCCTCATCAACAAGGGTACCTGTATATTGAACATTTGTATAACTAACCCTGAATAGTACACCACATCTTTAAAATAAAGAAAAGTAAAAGTTAAAAAAAAAAGTTTAATATCTTTATTTCATATAGAAGGTCACTGACATTAAATGAGTTGTCCAAGGCTAGGTCTCCTGAATCCTAATAGAGTAATTCAATCAGAACTCTCTCTACTCTTCTATGGTACCATCTCTGATCTGTAGGTAATGTGGGCAACTGTTTCTTCTCTATCTCTTCCTTCTGTTCTATTCTTTCTTCTTCTTCCTTTACCTTTCCCTTCTTCTTCTTTCTCAATCTAATTTAATCTGACTTTGTTTTTATTAAATTGCTCCAGTGCCTTGAGGAGAGTAGATTACTTGACTAAAACTTAGATTCTTTGCAAGAACACATCTTATTTGAGTAGTGAAATACTTATGCTGAAAGACATTAATGCAAAATGTCAAGTGAACTAAGGAGAGGTAGGTGAATCCGATCCATTGACCCATGGAAAATGAGCAAGCCTGGGAAAAAAGAAGTTATTTGGTGAGTGAAGACTACTTTAAAAGGGTAAAAAGGAAAGTCTTATGTGGGGGGGTCCCTGAGAAGTGTGATGGCATTGGCGATTATTCTGGAGAAATAAAGAGAAAGAAAGAGAGAGAGAGAGAGACAGGGGGAGAAAGAAAGAGACTGGACTCTGTCTAGTGCAGAAGCCATTTATTGGAAGTTACAGTGGGTATTTATCCCCAAATTTTACACAGACAGTCTCACAAGTCTTTCAAGTGAACACAAAGCCAAGTGCAGGAGGGGCATCCCCCACCCACCAGATGTTTTCTCAGGTATGAGGAAGGACAAACCGCAGAATTGTCTTATTGTTCCCTATGCTAGTTAATGTTCCTCAAAAGCAATGCAACAATCCCTACTAGCATCATGATGTTTAATAATCAATAACTTCTAAAGCTCATGCGTACACAACACCCATGGTGACTAACTTAAATCTTATTACCTTTCTATTCTACGCTAGTACTACTTAGACAATTGCTATGGAAGCTCTTAATTATAGCTTAAACCAATTCTAAAAGAATGCAGCCCAGTCCAAAGTATGCGCTGGGCCCTCAGGAATGTGGCCCAGCCCAAAGTTCGTGCTGGGCCATTTCTGGTAACTCTAGATAATCATCTATACTATCTAAAGCTGAAAACAGCTCTCCATAAGTATAAACTAATTCTACAAATATACTTTTAAATCTTATAAAGAAGCTTGTATCATATAAAAGGCTCCCAAATGTGACCTGAATTTGAATTATATCTAATACCTAAGCCGAAACTGCAGTTCATGGGAAACAGGAACAATGAGCTTCTGGAGTGAGCCATGCCTGTCATAGTCGCAGAGCCTTCAGCTTAGGTCAGCAGAGTTCCTTTAGGTTACTTGAGCTACATGATAAAAGGAGGAAATGGGGTCAACAGCTCCCGAACACATCCTAGTGGTCTCGGGGTTCATGGCCCTTCCTGATTCCTAATGCTCAGTGGGCCTCCATGGCTGGCTCCCAACAGTCTTATTTCCTAATAACCTATTATGTGTCAGATTCTGTCCTAACAGGTTCATGATTACACTTATTTTTCATACTATATCTGAGAGGTTAGATATTATATTCTCTATTTTACAGATGAAGAAATTAAGATTTAGAGACATTAAACTATCTTGCTCAGTCACATAATCAGTTTGTGGTGGGATCACAATCCAAACCAAGGTGTCTGGCCACTGACTCTTTCCAATGTGAAGTTAGTCAGTCAGATCCAAATAGGGGGTCTGACAATTAAGGTTACAAACTTGCTACTTTGTCCTTATGTTGGCAGCACTGTACAAACAACTCAGTAAGGTTTCATAGCCTTGGTATGTCAGTGTCTCACAGCTGTGTTCATGTCAACATGTGACAGAGTCTTGCTGAGTGGCGATCATTATTGTTGTTGCATGTTTTTATGTGCTGTCACAAGAATGTGAGGGCCTGACTTAGAGCAATAAACAAACATTAAATTTCTGGTTAAACTTGACAAGAGTAGAAATGAAATCAGGGACATGTTAGTTCAAGCTGATGGGGATAATGCCATGAAGGAAATGGCAGTGTACAAATGGATTAAATGTTTTTTCTGAGTGGAGAGAAAGCGTCATTGATGAATAGAGGTCAGGATGGCCAGTAATGATCAGAACGGATTAAAACATTGCAAACATTCACCGAATTGTGAGTTAAAATCATTGGCTAACTGAGAAGCATAGCAGACCAAATAAACAATAGAGAAACAGTTAGGAAAATCTTAACTGAAAATATTGGCATGAGAAAGGTGTGTGCAAAAATGGTCCCAAAGGGCTCCTGTATCATGACAATGTACCATCTCACACATACTGTCTGTGAAAGAGTTTTTAGCCAGTAAACAAATAACTGTATTGAAACACTCTCCCTACTCACCTGATCTGGTCCCCAGTGACTTTTTTCTTTACCCAAAGATAAAGGAAATATTGAAAGGCAGTCACGTTGATGGCATTCCTCATCGAGGTCATATGATGACAGCTCTGATGGCCATTACAGAAATTGCTTTGATGGGTGGACTAGGCACTGACATCAGTGCAAGCTTCCCAAGGGGAGTACTTCAAAGGTGACCATAGTGATATTCAGCAATGGGGTACGTAGCACTTTTTCTAGGATGAGTTCACAAACTTAATTGTCAGATCCCCATAAATAGCTTCCACCCTATTTATTTTCCTTTCCTCTGACTTTAAACTGGGTTTTATCAGAAACATTCTTAGTTAATTCTGTCCCTTTACATAAACATATTTTAGACCATAGTTTAGAAATTCTAGAAATTATTTTTAGTTTCTACGTCTAAGGAATATTTTCATCTTAAGAGATTGTACAAACCATCCAAAGTCACCAGGACAAAAAATTTCTCTACTTTAGGCAACACATGCTAATTTACCCAGTGTATTCTACTGAATTTTTGTTTTGTTATGAGGTCAAAGTCAAAACAGGAAGGAGACTGAGAGGAATAGGAAGATGCCACTGAGTAGCCTAAAGTGCAGAAAAAAAGATGAATGACAGACTACACTCACTTCAAAATTTTGTCTAAGCTCAGGTCTGGCAAAGTTTGTCTTATAGAGCAGGAGACAACCCCCATACATCCCATTTGCAGTCATCGGATTGGATTCACAAGGCAATGTAGATGAAGGATTATAGAAAAGCATGAGCCTCTAGAGAATAGGTCACAGTTCAGCCTGGTTTGCAGAAATCAGAAGTGGGATGATAAGTGCAGATCCATAAAGGACAGATGTCAACAATGGAATGTATGAAGAAGAACCACCAAAAACCAGAATTTATTTATTCTCATATGTGTAAAATTCAGCCATCTTCAAAGTATTCTGTGTTTGATGCAATACACATATCAAGATGTTTTTTCCACTGCTCAAAAAAGTTTTTGAACTCATCAATTTTGATGCCTTTTAGTGCTTCTGCCATTTTTTGTTTCACCTCTTCCACATTGGTAAACGGTTTCCCTCTGTGGACTTTGTTCATCTAGGGAAACAAAAAAATCACTAGGGGCAAGATAGAGTGAATAGGAAGGGTGAGGAATGGAGGTTATGTGTTTTTGGTCAAAAACTGCTGAACACTCAGCAAGGTGTAGGCAGGTTGTTCATGTGGATTACCCATCACAAAATGGGCAAATGTGTTGGAAAAGATCTCCATAAAAAATTATGGAAGTTAAGTACAGCCTCTCACAACAATGCTAGCTGGCACACTGATAACAATAGGTTCCTAGAACACTTACCTAGTGGGGTAAATCTGTACTACAAGGGGCCCACCCTCCAAAAAATAATTCTATTTTTTTTTGAGCCTCCCCCCTCATATTTTTGCCCACTCAGAACAGAAAGTATTTCTATTCATACTTTGTTTTTTTTCAGTTATATGAAGCATATTCTCATATGGATTGTTAATATATGTTGAATTACATTCAGAGGATTTAGAACCCATCCAGGGAGGACTTTCCCCATGTGATGATTGATCCTGAGATTTGTTTATGGAAAGGAAAGACTGGTGAAGATGAATGCATTATATATTCTTTTTCTGTGCTAAAAGGGATTCAAGTATAAGCTTTTACTTTGACTAGGACCCATTAGAACATGATAGGGTGTTTTATTTCAAGGTAATTTACTCAGAATATGCAATTTAATGACCTAAAAGCCAGTAAAAGAAAATATTATAGCAATAATGATGGAGGCTATTACTTATGGTGTACTTATTTAGAATAGTGTCTGGTACATGATCAACATTGGTTATGATAATGAATAAGAGGAAGATGACGATGGTGAAAGTGATAGTGATGGTGAATATAATGGTAATAATAGTGGTGGTAATGGTAGTAGTTAAAATGATGATGGTGGTGGTGGTTGTGGTAGTAGCAGTTAGGGTGGTGTTGATGGTTATGATGATGACGATAGTGATGGTGATAATGATGATGGTGGCAACAATGGTGGTGATGATGTGCCAGGCACTGTGCTAAGTACAGTCTTAGTTAATGTCTGATAACTCTTTGCAACAGATGTCAGCACTGTTTTACAGATGAGTAATTATTCTAGTACCCCACAGCCAGAAGATAGTAAAGTCAGGGTAGCCAAAGCCCTGTGTCTTTGACGTTGTGCTATATTAAAAGTCATGTAGCCTATGAGACAGAGAAAGTTTCCATAGACTGAGGTTCTGCAAACACTGTGGCTGCCAATCCAAAAGTAATCTACACACACGTCCAATGGTCAACAGTAAAATATGTTGATCATTTAGCCCACCCTCACACAAACCATCAAGCATAGGATCTTTACCTGTTGGGATCAACAATTTATTTCATTGAAAAAGAACATTTTCAAACTTTCAGGAGAAGGAGGTGGTGGGACTGGCAGTTGAGGGAAACTGCTAGGGGAAGGAGGGGCATACCTCTTCAACAAGGGTACCTGCATGATCAATGTTTGTATACCTAACCCTGAATTGTACCCCACATCTTTATAATAAATAAATAAATTTTTTAAAAAACAAAAAGAACATTTTCTTGATGTTATTCTTATGTGTAATTTTTTAATGTGATAATAATAATTTCCTTGTAAATATTTTGTCAGATAAGATCTTCTATCTGTTTGGTTTCAAGTTCATATAACTATGATATCATACCTACATTAAATAAGCACTTAACTGACAAATACGATGCATATACTTAAAAGATATTTTGTTTGGCAGTAAACATCTCAGAGTATAAGGAAATGTTCCATGAAAATATTGGAAATATTTAATTAGAAAAAAGACAGTAGTTTACAAGTAAAGCAGATACAATTGATTTTTTTTCTTCAATAATCAATATTTTTTTATTATGATGTTGTGGGGTACAGTTAAGGGTTAGGTATACAAATACATTTCATTCAGGCACCCTATTGATTAGAGGTGCTTCCCCATCCCCAGAGAGATATTTGCTCATTAATCCCATCTCCCCCGCCTCCCATAGTTTCCCACTACTGTCAGTCATTTTCTTATAGTATTAGATTGGATGTTCAATGTCCATTATATGAGTGAAAACATGTGATACTCAGACCTTTGTTTTTGTGAGAGGTCACTCAGTATTATAGTTCCATCCAGGTTGCTGCGAAATTCATGATTTTGTTCTTTTTTATGGCTGTGTAGTATTCCATCGTGTATATGTACCACATTTTTCTAATCCAATCCTCTTTTGATGGGCAGCATGGTTGTTTCCAGGTTCTTGCTATTGTGAACAATGCTGCGATAAACATACGTGTGCAGGTGTCTTTTTTGTAGAGTGATTTGTGTTCTTCCGGATATATTCCCATTAGGGGGATTGCGGGGTCATAGGGGAGGTAGATATTTAGAGCTTTTAGGAATCGCCACACTGCTTTCCACAGAGGTTGCACTAGTTTACACTCCCACAATTGATTTTTAAGAAAAATTAATAATTAGTTTTTTGCTAAAATGCAAGTGCTGGATTTTTAGAAATGTGTAATTTGTACTTTCCGCCTGCCAGAAAGTCATCACAAATAGCTCAAGAAACTATACACTATGGATATAATAATAAAGCAATATATGTAGTTCATTATTAGTTAAACTATCATGGGTAAAGCTTCTTAATTTCATAAATTAACAGTATAAGACTAGAATGATTGAAAGATACATAGCTGGGCTCGGTGGCTCAGCCTGTAATCCTGCGCCTTTTGGGAGGCTGAGGTGAGTGGATTGCGTGAGCCCGCAGGTTCGAGACCCGCCTGGGCAGCGAGACCTCATCTCTACAATAAATCAAAAAATCAGCCAGGCGTGGTAGCGTGCGCCTGTAATTCCGGCTACTCGGAAGGCTGAGGTGGAAGGATCGCCGGAGCCCAGCAGGCGAGGCTGCGGTGGCCGGGAGCGACCACTGCACTCCAGTCTGGGTGACAGAGTGAGACTCCAGTTCAAAAAAAAATAAAAAGAAAGATACATAAACTGCATTTAATAGTACATAGATTCAGTGGTGCTTTTTCACCCCATGTGTCTCTGGATGACAAAAATCTCATAGAAGCATACACAGAAATTTTGCTTCTTACTTGTTAGTAGCAACAACAACAACAATTATTATTATTATTATTATTTAATGAATATATAATAGTTCTAGGCATTGCACTAAATACTAAACATGAAATCTCATTTGAGCCTCATGATGAAACTGATAGATCTGAAAACTAAAATACAAAGAAGTTAGATGACTTACCTTTGGTCGCACAGCTTAAAAATGACAGAGAAAGCCTTTCAACCCAGAGACAGAGTCTAGCTCCTGAAATTGAGTCTTTAGTGGGTATGCAAAAGAGTAGAAAAAGTAGAAAGCAAAACAGTCACAGCACCATTTACTGATATAATAAACCATTAAATTTTAGCTTTTGGATTATTAGAGAATAAAATATGATATGATATGATATGATATTAATCGTATAGCACAGACTACCTTGGGTCTTAACCCAGAAACTTCCATTTTTTAGTTTCCTGACCTTTGATAAATTATTTAGTTTCTCCAGACTTCACTTTCCTCAGTGGTTAAGTGGTGATAATAGTTCCTCACAGAGTTATTGTGAGAATTAAAAAAGCTAAATCCTTTAGCACTAATATGAGAAGTTGATATTAGTATTATTATTCCTGCTGTTGCTATTGTAATAGGTATATACCTTAAGTGTCACCTAGTCAAGAGAGGGAATGGATTCATATGCACAATGCTAGCAGGAAGTCCTTGAAAGATAGCTAAAGTATAGATGGAGAAAAGAAAGAGGAGGTCATTATAGGAAGGGGAATCAAAGGCACGACTCTGAAAAAGACCCTGGTGTGAGCAAGAAATAGAGATAATAAGAGGTAAGTTCAGCCTGAGAAAAGTTTTCACATAAGATAAAATAAGAATGAGATTACATAGACTATTATAAATAATTTAATATTTCATGGTGCAAAATAAGTACATTTATCATATCTGGTTCTGATAGGGACTCTCAACCTTTATGTACAAATCTCTTCTTTAAGTGTAAAGAAGCCAGTCTTTCATATGACTTAATAATGATCTTGGGGGTATATATAGGACCTATATGTCTAATTTTTCTTATTAATTTTTGGTATTTCTTTGACCTTTAGGCTTTTTTGTATTTCTTAAGTGTAGAGTTCAAAACCAGATATATATCCTCTACTGACTTGTCAAAGCAATAAATCCTTAGTGGTGTCTGCATTATAATGTGGCACCTGCAGTAGATGAAGATATATTTATTCTTCAGCTGTGACTCTTTTCCAAACAATCATATCCAATTAGTATCCAGGTTCTGTGAGTTCCACCTCTGAAAAGCATCTGGGACCTTTTAGTCTCTTCTTCAGTGGCCTTCTCAAGCTTTCCTAAGCATCTCTTGCTTGAATTGTTGTTTCTGTATTCAACATGTTTAGGTGTGTCTTCCCTGCTTCTCAAAAAAATCTTTGTACAGAGCCTCTGCAAAATGAATGTGGCCGTGTGATCATTCTGGCTAAAACTGATGAGATCAGTGATGCACTAAGAAAACCAGCCCAACCAATCCAGTCTTTGCCTACTGACTCATGAATTGACTGACGAGACCACAGAAATTGCAATTTTCTGTCCAGAGAGGATGCCATATTGGATCATGTGTAAGAAAAGGAAGCTGGTTTAAAACAGGAGACAGGAAGAATCAAAGAAGAAGGAGATTACACATCCGCTGAGAGGCAGAAAGAAGGGAATGCTTGGTTCTTAGTGGCTTCTTAGTCCCAGTTCCTGTGAGGTTTGGTGACACTGGATTTCCTGTGTCTGTGATATTGCCCTTTTTTTTTTCTTTTTTTAGGCATAATGACCAATTACTTGAACAAGCTGGATTCTGTTGTTTCAACCAAAGATCATCTACAACAGCTTTTAAATGATGTTTTTGCTATCACTCCTCTCTTCAAAGCAGTGATTCCTAGTGTTGGCTGCACTGTAATCACCTTGGGAGATTAGAATAAAAACAATTTCTGGGTTCTATCCCCAGATATTCTGATATAAGTGGTTCAGAGGTGACCTGGATTTGACCGTTTAAAAGCTTTATAGTTGATTCCAATACAAAGCCATGGTTATGGACCACTACAAAACCAGTGTATCCAGAAATTGTGTGATGATAATAATTACCTGTGATTCTTGTTAAAAATAGATATTTCTGGACCTCTCATCTAGATTTGAAGTGGAACCCAGGAATCTATGTTTCTAGTATTGCTTTCAGGTAATTCTTATAATTAGGAAAGTTTGGAAAACACTGCTCTAATCCACCCTTCACATTGCTGCCAAAATAACCTTTGTAAAGCATGTAATTTACTAGCCAAATAGCTTGCCACTGCATCTCACATGAAGCACAAATACTTGGGAAGAGCATTCAAGATCATTCACAGTCTATTCCAGTCTACCTTTCAAATGACTGAAGTTCCTTTAGTCCAGCCAGACTTCACTGCAAATGTCTTTATGTTGGTTCATACTCTTTGCCTGAAATGCCTTTGTTTTTGCTTTTTTTTCCCCTAGAAAACTGAAAGACTCTTAAAGGCTCAGTTCAAGGATCACCTATTCTATGTAACTGTCCTGCCTCTCATTAAGGAGAATTTTTCTCCCTTGTTTGGCTTTCCATAGTACTTTGAACTAACATCAATTGCTTGTTAGTGGTACATATTTTGAGTTTATGGAAAAAAATTTGTTTTATTTATCTTTTACCCCTCAGTGCTTAGTATAAGTGCTTATCACAAAGGAAGTGCTCAATGGACATTAGTTGAATAAATGAGTGCATGAGTAAAGATTTATTCTACTTTATGTCAGCATTATATGGTTCTTTGAGTAATTGAAGACATTTTGGAAAGTTGGCTGGAGTTAGTTGCTATGATTCTTTTTGCTAAATTATTTTCTTTTTTTTTTTTTTTTTTTTTTGAGTTGGAGTCTCACTATGTTGCCCAGACTGGAGTGCAGTGGTCGCTCCCGGCCACCGCAGCCTCGACCTGCTGGGCTCCTGCGATCCTTCCTCCTCAGCCTTTCGAGTAGCCGGAATTACAGGCATGCGCTACCACACCCAGCTGATTTTTTGATTTATTGTAGAGATGAGGTCTCGCTGCCCAGGCGGGTCTCGAACCCGCGGGCTCAGGTAATCCACTCACCTCAGCCTCCCAAAGGCGCGGGATTACAGGCTGAGCCACCGAGCCCGGCTTCATTTATTTTTTAAAGTGACATGGCATTGGTGAGCTTTAATAGGCCTCATGAAATCAAGACCTGTGATTTTAATAATAAAAATATGCAGTCCATATTCCATGTTCATCATACCTCTGTGTTAGAATAGCACAGACTTTGAAAGCTACCATGCACTAGTGTTTGGGTTGAAGTCCACAAATTATCTGGTATAAAGTAAGATGTCTTTTCTTACTCTCTATAATCACCATCATTTTGCTCATTCAATGAAAAGTGATTTGATGGCCAAAAGAAGAAAAGCCAGGGGGTGCAGTAGAAAAAAACAAAACTGAATAAATGCAAAGTGAGGAAACCCAATGCCAGAGGGAAAAATAAAAGGTGAAAGAGCAGCTAATTTGTTTATAAAAAGCTATAAAGTCAAATCCTTTATGTTTTCATCCTATAAAATTTTAGATCTTTCTAAATTTGCCTAAGCCAACTTACTTTTCGAGGGAAGATTTTTTTATTGTCCAATGTTTTGGTGCCAATTTTTGTAGCACAAACTGAAGTTAAATTTGCAGCCAGTTAGCATATAATTTATTTTAAAAGCTTAAATGGGATCTTTTCCATGCAAGGTAAAGCTTTTAAAATATAAAACAAGCAAGAGCAGTGAATAGTTGTTACTCCTTTTATGTCTACCCTGAGTAGTGTTTATGGTGGGGACCGGGTGTCTTTCAGCTGGAGGGCTCAGTCCTAACAGCAAATATAGTACTTTCCTGACATCATTCTGGAGCGAGGGAGAGGCTGTTTGTGTGAGAGTTCGAAATGTTATCTTCTGTGGCAGGAATAATGTGATTCTGTGTCTGCTCTTCTATTTTCCTCTTTTGCTGAGGCACCACTACACCAGTATCACCATGCTCTTGAATTAAGAATCTATGGTGGAATACCAAACGCCAAATAAGAGAGTCTTCTTCTGAAGCTTGTTCTCAGCAGACTTGTTGGTCCTCATTCTAATTACTTGTCCTTTAGCTTTAGAAAACACTTTTTATCTGAGTGCTCAAAGTCGTTTATGGAGATTATCTCATTTTTTCTTTGCAATGTTCCTAAGGGCAGATGACATATCTTTTCTATTTAATAGGAGAGATAGAGATGCTCTCCATTAGATATCAAAACTCTGCAACAAAGAAGAAGATAGTGTTCAATTTACCCTTTAAGGCCAAGGTTTGTAGACTATAAATTTATCTTCAGTATTGTACTAAGTTAGCACAAGTTTTTTTCAGGTGCTTCTGTATCTGGGATGTTGTGTGTTCTTGCAACCTGGACATCCTTCTCTGCCAGGCTTGCTTGATTGGGCAATAGGGGGGATAGGAGAGGGATACTTGCTACTTTTGTTCCATTTATTTTCTATTTAAGACAGAGACACTGAAACAGAGAAAAGTTATTTGCCTTGGAGCAAAAAGTTACTCATTATTGAATCGAGTTCCACAATTGGAAACTATTGATTTCTACCCATGCTATGTGCTCTGGTGTTTTGTCCCTTTTTTTTTCCTTTCACATTATTATTATTAATTGTCTTTAATAATGCTCTTTAACTTTAGGATAAGTTGAACTGGATGTCAAATACAAGACCAATTAGAAAAAGTATGTAGATAGTAAAATGACTAATTCTTTGACCCTCAAAAAAAAAGTATGTCATGCTTACAAGTTTAAAAGAATTGTTCAGTTGGATGATTCTGAAAGGATGCAGCCTTGTTATTAACACTGAAAAGTTTAATTACATTTCATTATACTATACTATCTTCTCCTAATTGCTAAAAGGGGACTATGAAAGCAAAAACAAAAAAAACGCTTAATCTCAAGGAGCTAGATTTTCCTCGCTGCTTTGTAATGTAAATGCGCCTGTGTGTATATTAAAATTCACACACTCCATCCATCTCTCTGGCTTTTAACGGAGAGGTCACCTGACTTCACCTAGAGCCGCCCCCCTCCCTTTCCCAGAGGAAACCCAAAAGTGAGAGACAGGCGCGCATACAACACAGGTTCTCATGCTGAGAGATGTAAATGCCCCTGACTGACCGGGAATCGAGCGAGGTTGTTGGTGGGGGTTGGGGAAAGAGAAACGGAGGGAGAGCAAAAGCGAGAGAGGGGAGAGGGAGAGAGAAGGAGACAGAAGGAGAGGGAGAGGGGGAGACAGAGAGGGGGAGGGAGAGAGAGAGAGAGAGAAAGAGAGAGAGAGAGAGGCAGAGAGAGAGAGAGAGAGAAGTGCTGCATGCTTCATCTTTGAGAGGAGGGAAAACAAAAGACCTCAGCGGCAGTTTTGTATTGCTGTGTCTGGCTTAAAGAGGAGAATTCTAGACATCCATGTTGAAAAAATCAAAGCTCAACTGAGACTACTTCTATCAAGAAAATTATTTTTATCTGAGAATGGGTTGGATCAGTACAGGTGGTTTGAGAAGACACTGACTGAGGACCATGGAAAGGTGGGAGAGGACGTGCGGCTTCTCTGCTTCCTTTGAACAGAGCTCTAGGTTAGTAAGCTGAAACTGACCCGGGTCTGGCTTAAATATCTATATGTATGTGTGTGTGTGTTCTATTTATAGCCTCCAAACCCTTCTGCTCCCCAATCCTGGATAAGGCAGTGCCATATTCCACCAGATGTGAACCTAAACTTAATTCGACTCTCACTTCATTTACCAAATGCCTCTCGTTTGCTTGCGGAGCTTTTGTTTAATACAGGCAATGGAGAGCCATCATGATGTCTCCTTCTGAGTCAGAACGTGTGTTTCAGCCCTAGATTGTCAGGTGGCTGTTTGGAGAATAGTTAGCATTTTGCTCCAGAAGGCTGCAAATGCATGATTAGGTTATTGTGAAATGTAAACAGCAAATATCTGCTGACTTGGCATTTCTTGTAATGCCAGAATCATTCAGAGAGCCAACTGTATTTGCCTTATCTTAATTTCCCACATAATTGAATTCAAATATAATAAGTTTGAAATGGTACCCCATCAACAAAGGCACACACCAGGTATTCTTCCAGATGAGTGTGTTTTTCCTCCTATTGGAGCTAAAGCTTAAAAAATTAAATTCATTGGGACCTGGTTTGGAAACGAATACAATATGTCATAATTAAAACATGTTCAAAGCCTTTTTAAACGAGTGGGTACAGACGAGTATAAAACAAACACATGATTTCTCTTGTTTCTTGCTGTGCAGATAGAGTGTCTTTTGTTCCAGCCTGTGTATTTTCCTGTGTTTTTACAAAGAAAGCATTGCCTGTGTTTTCCGTGATAGCAAGAGGCTAGTATGCCAATTTGCCATTGTGCCCTGGTAAAGAATCTGCTCTATTCTAAAGTAAACTGCCCAGAGGTATTAGTCAAGAAGCTTGAGAAGGGTGGGGAGTGGGAAGAGCTGCTTTTTTCTCTTCCTCTTTTTTCTCCTTTGACTCAGAAGTGTCTGATTCACATGATTTTAAGAGGAAATGGGGGAAAGCATTTAGTTTTGAATAGGCTGCAGATCTGTGCCATGCGATTGCCAAAGAAGATGCTCAGAACTAAAGGAATCACATTTGTAATGGACTCTTTAAGGAAATGCTCTGTGAGGGTGACTGGCTAGGTCCCTTTGGACCAAATTAAGATGCGCTCTGGCAGTGCACTAGCAGCTGTGAGCTGACATTTTCTTGTGAACCTAGTGAAAAATGGCTCCATATCGCTCCTCTTGTCCTGAGGAGATGGTCTTCGAGTAGTCAAGCCTTTCCTCAGCATTGTGATTTGTACTTATCGCTGTGTTTTCTGATAGGGACGAACTGACTCGTGGTTCCTTTCAGTTTGCCTGCCTTTTTAAATCTCGGCTTGAATGGGGAGTGGGTGGTGACGGTTTTACTTCAAGTACAAACTAGCTAGCAAAGCAAAGCTAGCTGAAGATATCTTTCTGGCAGTCAAAGGTCTCCATTTTTAGGAGGGTAGATTATATTTTGGGGGGCACGATATAAAGCACTTTTTGTTGTTGGTAAGTGGACTAGTAAACAATTTATCTAAGAAAAGACCCGTGCATGTGTGACACTTTGCGTTTGGACTTTTGGCATGGAAAGTGACAGGTAAAAACACAGGGTACTTGCCTATTGTCCATCTCCGAAAATAAAAAGCTGTGCTTTTCTTACTATGTTTCCTCTTTTTTGAATTGAGATCCATTGTGCAAGGAGAAAGATGTATCTCAGCGTTAGAACACAGGGAGGGAATGTACTACTGTCCTGTACTACACATGTGCTTATTAAAGAATTCCTGTACTGAGCAGGGAGTGGAGGTGCTACAGCAGCCACACTGTTCCTTTATTTAGGCTTTGGTTTGTGAAATCTACAGCCAGCCGAGGCAAGCTGCGCTTTAGCAGAGATCTATGTGTGTTGGAGGGACTGGTTAAGAGCATGAGTTGTCTAGAGGTGTGCAAAACCAGTCCTTCTCTATCACAGAGCATTCTAAGAAGATTGTAGAGTGCATTCATATTTCAGCAAGAGGTGCAGCATTGAGGCGCTATCCACTAGGAAGAGCAACGTGAGGATACAAAATAGTGTGATAGTGAGTGCATTGTGCAATAAGAGTAGTTCTTCAAATTGTATGATAGTTCTCTAATTATAGAAATGTGAAAAAACTTCCTGCAAAATGTCATGGAGTCATCTCTACACTAGGACAAGTAAGACTTTAGTACAATAATTTTAACAGCATGGAACAGCTTTATAAATGTTTTAGAGATTATAGCCTTTGCTCCACTGAAGAGTATGCATCTAAGTGTTTGGATCATGGACACCTTTCCATAGTATGGAAGTTAGAGCACAGATTTTTCTTAGGGTCTGTTTGGAATAATTTTGATAAAGCTAAGAGCTTACAGAAACAATACGATTCGCCTGTTTGGTAGAACAATGGAAATAGAACTTTAATACAGCATGTAGATCTGATTATTGCTTTTATACATGTAGACAATTTGACGACAGTACATGGTGTGCTTTGGCAAAATTGATGCAATTATAGTAGAACAATGAACAAAACAATAGGTACTACAATGAAAACTTGGACCTCAGAGTTCATAAGAGGATTAGCAGGGTCACTCTTAAATATTGTTAATGATTATAGGTGAGGTGGTTCGAACCAGATAAATTTCACATGTTTAGAATTAGAGGACCATGTTTGCAAAGCTGAGGGCACAGTTCACCACCACCTGTTTTAGAAGCTGGTTGGCACTCCTATTTATACCAAATACTGTGAACATATAAAGAACTATGAATCTTAGAAACTTCCCACCAATGGAATTTTGTTTTAAAAGCAGCAAAATAACTAAAATGTGGAAGCAGTTCACAGCACAGTAGTAATCAAGAAAGAACGAAAAAAATCCAAGACTAACAAAATTTTTGCAATGAGGGTTATATGCTGCCCAAGTAACATCAAGATATCAATGAGTTCTTAATGAGACGTAAAAAAGAAAAATTCATACATTGAAATAAAACTTTCTGTATTCCTCTATTCTTATAGCTTAAGTTTGGAAAACAGAAAATTTCCCAAAAGTAAAATTATTCATAAGATGCCTGTGGTATAGAAGGAAAAAGTTAAGATAAAACAATTAAGTTTTAGACAAATATTTTACTCTAACTGAATTCTTCTTGGGATATTTTTTAAACACAAAGCTACTAACTTTTGAGACTATCTTAAGTAGTAATGGCCTGCTTTCTGACATATATTTTTTTCTATTACTTTAGAACTCTATCACCCTAAGTTCTATTTTTAATTTTTAAAAGCCTTATTAGGTAGCAACATGACATTTAATAAGCAGAGATGTGATACAAGCCTCTGAGCTTAAAATACTTTAATTTTATATTCAACTTCAGAAACATATTTCTTCTAAGTCTATCATATCTTCAGCTTTTTTCTTAGTCACACAGCTTGTGGCAATCTTCCTAAGACCACAGCTGCTTATTCTAAAGATAACAGATTTAATATAATTGAAAAAAATAAAAGTGTAGTGCTATTTTGACTGCATTAGGTGGTACCTTTAAAAAGGTTAGAACCAGCCGGGCTCGGTGGCTCAGCCTGTAATCCCACGCCTTTGGGAGGCTGAGG